>NC_081344.1:63748781-63817677 GCF_029784015.1 Lycium ferocissimum
CGAATCTTCCAAAACTCCCCCTACATGATATTTATCATTTATTATACTTGATAATGGTCATGTTCTTGTGTTTTCAAGATTTGTGTTTCCCGATTACGACTTATGAGATCGTAAATCATCCTTTACTTCATTGTTACATACTTCCCATGGCTTGTATCTTCCAAAACATCATGGGACATCTCCGATACTCCATTACTACGGTGATATACGTGGCATGCTCATGCTCTGAAAGTGCGGGGTGTAGCCTCTGAATCTCGGACAGGCCATGTATTGGCCATGCGCCGCACAAGCAATACACAGAGGAGATCATGCGCTGGCCATGCGACGCATAGCAAGCGCACAAGCGGCATCAGTTGTCCTACTTGGATCAGGATTGGGCCAACTTATCTTATATTTACCCTAGCGTATAAATACTCGTTTTTAACATTAGAAAGACGGCTTGGATGAATTTTGAGACGTGTGAAACTCTTTCTAGGTTTTATTCCTTTTCTATTATTTTTCCTTATATCGAAACTCTATGTTAATCATGAATTCTTGCTTTTATTCTCGAATCATGTGTAACTAAACACCATAATTTCGGGGTTGTGGCTTAGCCATGAATATTGATGTTTGACAAGTATTTCAATCTTAGTAGCATGTTCGTATGCAATTGCTTCTTTACTTCTGTGCTTAATTGCTTGATTGTCTGCACAGCAGTTGAGTTCTATTTACTCATTGATACACGTGCTTAGGAAGGACGTTGTTAATGTGGAGAAGAAGTAACGAGATTGTGATCTGAATATCCCTATAGTCGGGCTAGGATTTGTGACTAGGATAGGAATATACTTAGTTATCGCAATCAATTTCATGCCGTGCTCTTATTGCATTCTTGATAGGTCAATACCACAGGAATATAGGAGGCGAGTTATCTTGAATCGGCGAGTAGTGGTTCGGGAGAACACTACGAGATTAATAATTCGGTTAATTGACAATTGTGAACGAAGTTGCTAAGGTGTGATACTTGAACGACTCAATAGGATTGATGAACAAACCACGACCCTGGAATACTTCTAAAATCTTGATAAAAGCAGTACTCAAATACGTTCTTAGCACAAATTCTGGTTATATTATTAGTTGTTTACATTATAGCATTAGTTTACAAAACAACCAAAGCTTTTATTCTTTACTTGCATAATTGGTAGCAATAGTTTATTTTCGTGAAAGTATTAGTCATAAGTTTCTGTGGGTTCGACATTCGATTCTATATAATCACTATATTACTTGTACGACCGCGTACACTTGCGTGTGCGTTTGGACGCAACAAGTTTTTGGCGCCGTTGCCGGGGACTTAAAAATCAATTATTTTTGCCATAATAAATTGTATTGCTTTATTTATCCTAGTATTAACATCTTGATCTTAGCTGCTACTTGATTGCAGGTACTTGACTCGAATGCTAAGGACTGCGAGTCAAAACAATTTTGAGGAATTCCATCTTGAGCCTGAACGTACTTTCAATCGGCACAAGAGATTTGAATTTATTATAGAGCCCGCAGGATGTAGCAGAGTTACCTGTGGTCATGGCTAATAATCAAACAGCGAAAGTGAGAGAGGTTGCAATGCCTCGTGTGGCAGATGTAACTTCGAGCATTGTCAAGCCCACCATCGAAAGGCATTTTGAACTGAAGCATCCCATGATTCAGCTACTTCACTCTAGTGGGCAGTTCACAGGAATGTCCCATGAGGATCTTCAGCGGCACATCCATACTTTTTTGCAGATTGTGGATACTTTCTCTACTAGAAGGGTCACCAAAGAATATGTACGGCTGACACTATTCCCCTTTTCTCTATTGGGGAATGCAAGTAACTAGTTATTAGCAGAGTCCGCAAATTCTATCACTTCATGGGATGATTTGGCAACGAAATTCTTGACAAGGTTCTTTCCACGAGCAAAGACAGCTCGACTCCGAAAAGAGATCATGTCATTCAGGCAGAAAGGTGGGGAAAATTTGTATCAAGCATGGGAGAGGTTCAAAGGTCTTCTCAGAGATTGCCCTCACCACCATCAGAAAAATGAAGTTCTGGCACACACATTTATTGAGAGTCTGGATGCCCAACATAAATCGTCGCTAGACACTGCTGCAGGAGGGTAGGCTCTTGATCTAAGCTATGAAGAACTATTCACACTATTGAACAGGTTTACTCAGAGCACTCTAGATTGGCAGGATGATGCAGCTAGCAGTTCAATTAGAAAGGCACCGGGTGTTTTTGAAGTAGATAATTTTACAACACTATCAGCACAGCTTGATGCCATGCGCACTGAAATCAAGAAGTTAACACGTGCCAAGCAAGCTCCACCACGATGCGTAGGTCAACAAGCCTTTATTTTTTGTGAAGTACGCGGAGAAGGTCACAACAGTGATGGATGCCCTGCAAATCCTGCATCCATATACTTTGTGGGTAATGCAAGCAAGGGGCAAGGAAACAACAATCAACACGGGAATTCCTACAACCCAAATTGGAGAAATCACTCGAATTTCAGGTGGAGTGATAACCCAGGTAATCAGAAACAGAACTATCAGCCAGCACCTGCTCCTCAAGCACCCACGAACAGTATAGAAGAGATGACGAAAAAGATGATAGGTGATATGCAGAAGATGATGATAGACCAGCAGAAGTTGATAGCAGATAATCAGAATCACGATCTGACTGTGGGAAATTTAGAGAGGTAGATGGGATAGATAGCTGGTGCACAAAATACTAGACCACCTGGAGGACTGCCAAGTAATACGGATGTGAATCCCAAGCCTTGTAATGCTGTGACTCTTCGAAATGGGAGAGAACTAGAGGAAGTGACTCCGAACAAAACCAGTCGAGTAGAAGCTGAAAAAGAGAAGATTACCGAGGAGATGATTGAAGAAGAGAGGGTAATCAAGACACCAGTGGCAAAGCAGCCACAGCCCGTGGTTGAAAAGCCACCACCTCCATTCCCTCAATGTTTGGGAAGACAGAAAGAAGAGGCCACTTACAAGAAGTTTCTTGATTTGCTTAAGCAGGTACACGTGAATGTCCCGTTGGTTGATATGCTATAGGGTATTCTAAAGTATGCTAAGTACATCAAAGATATTATTGCAAACAAGAGCCGATTTACAGAGTATGCCACTGTTGCACTTACTGAGGAGTGCACTTCGCGGATTCAAAATAGGTTGCCTACTAAATTGAAAGATCCCGAAAGTTTCACGATTGAGATTTCTATTGGGAAGCAGGTTGTTGCTCGAGCACTATGTGATCTTGGTGCAAGTATAAATTTGATGCCTTCATCTATCTTCAGGAAGCTAGGTTTAGGAGTACCCAGACCAACCACTATAGTTCTTCAGCTGGCGGACAGATCGTTAGCAAAGCCCGAAGGCATCATTGAAGATGTATTGGTGCAAGTGGGGTCGTTGATAATTCCTGCAAGCTTCGTGATTTTGGACTTCAAGCCAGACCCGGAAGTCTCATTTATTTTGGGGCGTCCATTCTTGGCCACAAGGAGAGCACTTATTGATGTAGCTACTGGGTAGCTCACCATGAGAGTACATGATAAAGTTGAGGTCTTCAATGTCTACCAAGCTTTGAAGATGCCTGCAATCTATGAGGAGTTGTCCGCCATTACTGTTCTGAATGATGATACACGAAGGCCACTCATCACTTCTCATGATCCATTGGAGAGAGCCTTGGTGGGGGATGATATTTACGTGACACAGGCGGCGTTTGAGATGGTAACGATGAATTTAACGATACGATACAATAAAATTAAAGTAACAATCAAAACAAACATTGTATTTAAACTAGAGAAAATTACACTGTATGTTAATTGGGGCAGCAATGCTACCAAAATTGACCCATTTTTTTAATTCTTACAAAAAATGACCCAAACTTTTCTTTCTCTCACTCTCTCTCTCTCTTTGCCTTCTTATATGTTTGTATATGTTGGTATAAGTGTCTGTATATGTCTGTATATGCATGTATATGTTTGTATATTTTGGACTATTTTTTGTAATGTAAGTTTTGGGCTATTTTTTTTGCAATGTAAGTGACCAATTTGTATATTTTTGAATTTTTTTTAACTAACAGCACAATGCAATAAAACAGGTAACAACCATCCAAACATCCTGTTAGGTAGGTACGTGTAATTATCCCCTTTTAATATTAACCCATAGTACCAAACCTGCAGTTAATGGTCCATTTAAAAAAGTAAAATTTTCACAAACAGCTACCTTTTAGCTCCTTCTAACAACCTATAACTATATGTTCTATATTTACAATTCGTAGCTATATCTCTCTATATTTAGCTAGTCGAATCGGTATACTAAAATATAGTACAAATATAACTAAATACGAACGGCTAACGAAATTGCTATATTTATGGAAACAAAATCTGTTCCAATTTAAATTAAAATCAGTTTTATTGTTCCCTGATTCACGCAAATATCCTCCCATTCCATATCTGATTCCATATCTCATTCAAATAGCTAACAAATTCAAAAAAATTTGAATTCAAAAAAGTACATTCATATTTTTAACCAAAAATAAAAGATTCAACGATTAGTTCATCAAAAATCTTTGAATAATAACAATATCAAACCAAAGGAATTGAGCTCGATTAGAACGACGAATATATATTTGATTTCATCTGTTGAAATATCGAATTCAAGTTGACTTCATAATTGAGGTAACAATGTTTTCACTGCAACCTTTTTATTTTTTCGCCTTTTCTGAACTTTTGAATATGCAAAAACTCAGATTCATAGATTCAAAATATTATTGTTTTGACTAAATTGAATATAACACATTGCCGTATTCGAAAACAACATGATAATGACAAGCGTAATTGCGTTGATCCGTCATTCGGTTTTGGAACGATCGAAGCGTTTTGTGAATTACAAAATTGATGCTTGTTGTATTCACCGATAATTGCAATTACGATGAGTTAGTTTCTACGATTACAAATCAATTAGGCCGATATCTTTCAGAAAACTATTTCAATAAAATATACTGTTGAAGGCGATTTTCAACCAATTGAAATACACAACGATATGGGAGTTCGTGTGTACGTTGATCTTAAGAGAGAAAACAGAGTTTTGGGGATGTATCCAATGTGCGTTAGTGTTCATGATTTTGATGTTGAAGATGATGCAACTGGTAATCGTATTATTGGAGATGATGTGCTGCAAATTGGATATAGCGAGAATCGGGATGGTATGGAAGTTTGTGATTCTACGGGGAAAGGCTGTTCTTTTGTTTGAGAATGATAACAATTTGGTAATTTCGAAACCGGAAGCGAAAGGAGTTTTTGTCGACAAATTTACCAGGATAAGGAAACTTTGAAAATTGTGATGACAAAATATGCAATTCGTGAAAGATTCAATTTCAAAACAGAGAGATCGAATGCTATAAGGTATGTCTTTCTAAATGTATTCGTAACCGAAAGTGCGGATGTATTTTTGTTATATTTGTACTATATTTAGATGATTTGTTAACTTGTTTATCACACTGTTTATTAAAAAAAGTCTGATGCAATATATTTCTGATATATTTTTTGTATATTTCTACTGTATTTAATTGATTGAGTATGTACTATTTGCATTGTATTATGTAGCTATACTCTGGCATGTTGGTCGCCGGAATGTAAATGGAAGTTCAGAGCGTCGAGAATTGGGGATTCTGAAATGTTCGGGTTAGATTTTTCGATGACGAAATACATGTCCGTTGAAGGACAAGGTGTATTCGCAACGACAAGCAACAAGTTGGTTTATTGGAGAAGCTTGTCAAGGCGAAAATAACTAACCATAAAAGGAAGGTCACACCTGGGGATATAAAAGACGATGTCAAAAATGAATTCGGCGTAGATGTTTCTTATATGATGGCATGGAGAGCTAGAGAGAAGGCTATAAAAGATTTCAGAGGTGACCCACCGATTCATACAAGAAGTTGCCGCGTATATATACATCCTTGATAAAAACGTATCTACGGATCGCTTGTTAAAATGCATAAATCACCAGAAAATGAGTTTATGTATTTGTTTGTAGCACTCAAAGCATTCATAAAGGGATTCAAGTGTTGTAGACCAATAGTTGTAGTGGATGGTGCACACCTTAAATCAACGTATAATGGTACATTTGTGTCGGCAAGTACTTTGGATGGAACAGGTATGTGTAATTCTATTCTATGAATTTTTTTTTATAAATACAACAATATGCTATTGATTTGCAAATGAAGTCGCTAAAAACATACTGGATATATTCTGTGTTAATGTGTGAATAATATATGTTTGAAATACATCAGTAAATATGTGGTGAATATATTGTAAATATATCCTGTTGTTTTATAAATAATGTTGCTAAAAACACATTGTGAGATCAAAATTCAGTTAGAATATGTATTGAATATATTATAAATATATACTGACTTTTGTAGGTAATATCCTACCACTAGCGTATGGTGTGATAGATTCGAGAATAATAAGTCTGGACGTGGTTCTTTGAACTGTTCAAGCAAGCTTATGGTGTTAGGAAAAATATGTGTGTCGTGTCCCACGTACATGAAAGCACACACACGCGAGCTTTCTAAGGTGTATCCTATCGTTCCTCATTTGGCTTGTATATGGCATTTGTGGAAAAATGTGACAAAGCAATACACAACAAACGGTGAGGTGTTGAGTCCTATATTTTATTCACCGGCGAAGGCATACGGCCAGATGAGTTCGATAAATTGATGGAGAAGATTGGGAATGTTGATATTCGGGTAAAACGATACCTAGAAGATCTTGGAAGGGATAAATGGTCTAGGCTTTATTCACCTATTAACGAGAGGATGGACAATGACTTCGAATATAGCCGAATGTATTAATGGAAAACTGTTTCTTTGCAAGAGAGTTACATATTTTTGATTTCCTTGAAGAAGTGAGGAAGATGTTTGGTAGATGGAATTGCACAAATAGAAAAAATGGTACCTACACATTCACAACACTGATGAGGCGGTATCAAGAGATGTTGTCGATCAACGAGTACAAATCAATACGAATGAGGGTATCTTTGGTTGCAACACAAAATTTTAATCTATATTTTACTATATCTAATGTATATTTATCTATATTCCCAATATGGTAAAACTGCTCAGGTTAATGCTTGTTTATTGGTTAAATGGTTCTCAGGTTGAAGCGTCAACTGAATATGTTTACACAGTGAATGATGGACCGAGGCGTTTCATAATCGATTTGAAGAAGAAAACTTGCGGTAGGATGTTCCAACTCGGACGAGATACCGTGTTCTCATGCATGGGCGGTATTGAAGAATAAAAATTTGATTTCCGATGCATATTGTTCGGAATTATTCAAGCGAAACGATTGTGAACATATATGATGTGCCGGTTGATCCTCTTCCCGACGAAAACCGAGTGGAATGTTCCTAAAAGTATATCGATGAAGTTGTTATGCCACCGATCTATAAGAGACCCCCTCTCGGGAGGCCAAAAAGAAGAGGGACAAGCCATTACGGAGTTGATGATTGGTAAACGCAGAATGCTTGCGGTAAATGTGGACGTCTTGGTCATAACAGGCGTTCGTGTGATAATCCGCCCCTCAATAAGAAGAATAAATAAGTACATTTTGATTTTATTTGTTAAGACAATTCTACTTTAAATTTCTGTTATTCTAGTATGATTGTATTTCACATGGTTGAACATCCGAAGATTTTAGATGTTATGCTATATTGGTGGTTTAATGGAATTTGGAAAGTCTACTCTATGTAAACTGATTTGGCCTTTTGTTTTGGAATTATGCTTTAATATTTGTATTTTGTATATATTTGGGCTATATTTTAGTTGCATTTTGTCTGATCTGGTAGATAAATCTTATTTTGGTTTACTGTTAACTATATTTCATATATTTTTTACATATATTTTAAGTGTATTTAGATGAAAGTTTAACTTTTGTAACACACTGTACATTAAAAATGGACTTATGGAATATATCTTCGATATATTTTATATATATTTCGAATACCGTATTTAACATTGAAAAAATAACATACTTGTTAGATATACTACTTTGTTAAATGAATACATTTCATTTAACTGCCGGTCTAATTAGTCTTGGAGGCTGCTCGTTATCACTTGATGCATTGTTGTTTGACTTATCCCATGCATAGTCACATAAAAGGCACCGTATCTCATACGGAGTAACTTTGCATCAAATTCGGTTGGGATGACTTCACTTGAGCTCAAGTATTCAACAAAGGTCGCCACATACACACCACAATCCCAAAAAAAATGATCAAAAACTTTGCCGATCAAAACCCAAGAAAAAATAGATGTATTTATTGTGTTTTTTGTTGGAAGAGATTCTTACATGCTATCGGGAGCTTGTTGCGGGAGATTGTCTACATTCACAATGTCAAAGTTGTCGGTCTGTTCTCTGTTTCTGTAACAAGGATGTGTGGCAAAATCTATATCCGCCTTCTTCTCATAGAAATCAGTCATTTGTAGACTGTGCGTGACAAGAGTAGCCAACATTTTCATTTCGGCTCTAACGACAGCATCATGCCCTGCAGCTCGGTATGAGTTGTATACGTAGATGCACCTGTTTGTAAAAAGAAAAAATACGAAAAAGACAAACATATAAATTTTGTAGAAAAATGAATGATTTTTTTTTCAAAGGATGAGAGCACAAATTATTCGCTGAAAGATATCACAACCAAAATCCGGTTGATTTTCCTCTTTTTACGTTGACGAGAATTAGTACGTTGTCAACAAGATACCATGGTACATTAGCCAACACTTGTGCCCGTTAATGTACCCACACAGTTCATCTTCCTTACTGGCGACGCATGTGGATGAATCGGGGTTTTCCCAAGATTTGTAAATTTCAGCAACTAAAGTGTGAAAAATACAGCTGGCAGTGGTGAATCTATAATCGTTGTTATTGTGATACTTTCCCTTCTTGCGTAGGTAGTAGAAAATAACGTCAATATGCTTTGTAAAAACATCAATTCGGTGACTATAATCAATACTATGTTCAATAAAACTATTCTGTATATATATATTAAATATAGTGAAATATACTCTTGAATATAGCAAAAATACAATTCTGTATACATAATCAGTACTCCACACCCCTAATAAAATAATGTCTCTATATTAAATATAGTGCAAATAGAATGATGAAAATATTTTTAAAATACAATACAGTCTTAATGTAAATACAAAATTGTGATCTATATATATATGTCAAATATAATAAAAATATACTCTAGATACATCACACTGTAATTCTATTATAAAACATAAAAAACTTAAGTAACAAGCGAGAAAGACACCAAAACCTCATCGGTCAAATTTGCCCATCCATAGATAACAAGTAGAACCGAGTTTTTTGTCGGATACGTCACTGTAACTCCTAAATGTAACCGAAGTTCGGCATCGGCGGGGATCTATTCCTTCCTTGTTCTTTCGTAATGATTTTCCTTTGGTTTCCTTTGTATATGAACAATGGAAAGAACATACGTTAAGTTTATTAAGAATTGATTTCTGGAAAACTAAAAAAATAAGTTTTGAAAATAATTACTTTTTGTCGTGCGATTTCAACAGATCCTTCTCAAGCCACTTTTGATATTCTTGACGAAACGAAGTATCTAATGGGGTATTGATAGGGTGCTCAACAAATGGGTGTTTTTTCTGATAAATGCAAGGACTGATATTTTGGGCAGAAGAACCCATTGAAATAAATTGTGACGAAGGGGACAAAGTTGTATTTGCTTGGTTTCCTTTCTCGGGCAGCCCCTGGGTGGACAATGATTTGTTTTTCAGAGTCTAAAAGCTGTGCAGTCTCACCACTTGAGCTTTGACTCGCATTTGGTTGTACAGGAACTTGTTGTCCAGTTTCATCACTTGAACTGTGTCCAACGATCGGTTGTACTCCAACTTCTGTCGTTCGATTCATTAGTTGAACTTTGTCCGGCTTGTTGGTTGTACTCCAAGTTGGATTGGTATCCGAGAATCGTGAATCATCCACTGAGAGATCGTTATCGGGTTATCGTCCGGATTCTGAGGGGTCCTTAAACTTGACAAATCGGCTTGATCATCGCGTGGTACTGGAGGAGGACCGAGAGGAATAATAGATGCTAAAGGACAGTTGACTAGCAAGTCCGCTATCATTTCCTCTGATGCGGTAAATTCAGCATTAGCATTCTCCATATCACCAGTTTGCTGAGATTCCTGAAATAAAAAACAAACAAAAAACGACTGGTCTTTGTCAATTATTGCTTATCAAAAAGATATGTGATTGGCACTTAAAAGCCACATTTCAGTACTTACATCAAAATTTAAATGGATTGGTGTTATGGGCACTCCATCAACCCCATGTTTGACGTCTGGTATATCAGGTGCAACAGGAGGCAAATTAAGAATTTCCAACTCATGGGGTGTTGGCACAACTTCCTCAAATCTACAAGACTGTGGACAACAAAATATACAAGCTACATCACCATATATATATCTACATTGGTAGCATACTACAAATATGAGGAAAATATAGTCAAAATATATTGATGACAAATGACTTACTTCATCAATATAGTCAAAATATAATCAAAATATACCATGAACAACAACCAAATTTAAACAGTTAAATGGTAAAGGACACAAACAAGTAAACTGTTCAATTTGTTAAAAAATTGGATTACCGGGTTTTTGTCGTCTCTGAACATGCCATCCATCAATCTCTTGAATTCTGATTTTCCTTCCGTAGTCCGCCAATTCAAAATTCTAGGAACTAAATTCCCCGTCTTAACTACAATGGTGGATGGGACTTTTGAGCAACATTCATACAACCAGACTTGCATAGCAAGTGGCAACCCGTGAATCCTATAATATCTCTTAAAATCGGATATTTACGCCGATGCTTACAACCAACTCTCTAAACGACTCTTTACCCCAAGGATACTCATTATATCTCCCGTCCTCTACAACATCAAAATGGATCCTTGGTATGTTTGTTGAGTTTGGCTCACCACAATGTACCCGCGTATTTATGAAATACAATATTGCCATCTTGACTGCGTCATCCCCTTTATCATCCCAAACTGTCTTGTTGAAATGCTCAATAAGCTCGTGTCTTTTAACTGGCAGTTGGTTCTCCTCATTTCTACCAAAATATTCAACCATAAGCCTATTTGGTTTTGAGTTATCATAAACAAAATCGTTTTCATCAGAGACACAATCTAGCCCAGTGATCAGTGCAAATTCTCTAAGTAGAAACACGAACTTTACCATTTATTTCAAATGTAAAGCACCTATATGTATGCTTTCCTAAGCTCCTTGACCATAAAGCACCGAAAAATCTATGCTTGCACATCCAAATGCGCATTACGAGATATTTACCAAAACAAGAATTCCTAAACATATCCATACGTAGAT
This sequence comes from Lycium ferocissimum, assembly GCF_029784015.1. NCBI lineage: Eukaryota > Viridiplantae > Streptophyta > Magnoliopsida > Solanales > Solanaceae > Lycium > Lycium ferocissimum. The sequence goes on from NC_081344.1 coordinate 63,760,213, forward strand.
CCGTTAGTTTGCCTCTAATATCTTGCATTACATTAACATTAGTGTATCTACACATAGATGGTGCCACAAACGGTGCTTGGTAACCAAAAATTTAGATACACAAAACAACATGCCAAAAGACACGTATGATTGACAAAAAACAGTGAACACAATCAGGTAAAAAAGAGATCAACCAAAAATATATACAAATATAAAACAAAACAGTGATTGACAATGAAAACATATAATGTAATTTAACAATAAAAATACATGAATATACTGAAAATATAATGACATATATTGACTGATTGACTAAATTACAGATCTGTAATAACTGTCAACAAAATACACACAAATATACTTAAAAATCTTAAAAATTACAGTTATGGTGAAGAACAATAAACACGAATTAACTGAAGAAACATGTGAAAAAAAATAACAGTAGAAATATACTTAAAATGCACATAAAATATAGATCTGGTTAATTAACAGATCTGTAATAACTAAACTAAAAAAAATGAACTAAATATACTGAAAATACAAGATAAATATACCTCTGCATCATCATCCTCATCCACATTATGTTTGGCTTTAGCAATTTTTTTCCCCTTAACATTAGCAACATTGTCACCAGCCTTTCTCTTCTTTTGTTTCTCCATTTGAGAAACCTTTTTCACTTTTTGTTGTTGTTTACTCTTCGAATCAACATAATCGCGAACGCCTAGGATCGTTAATTCTTTTTGAACGATTCTCGGCATAAGAGCCTTGAATAGCGATTTCGTGTTGAGAAATTCCCAAAGAAAAATTAGGAATCTCAAATTCGGGTTCTATACCTCTATTTCTGATCGGAGTACACTTGAATCTAAGCAAAAAAACCAAGAACAAACACTGATAATTAATTATTTAGAGTTGCATTACTGATTCAAACGAAAAAAAAAAATACTCCGAAAATATAGGTTAAATACACGGTGAAAATTAAAAATCAGTATAGAATCTTACCTTTTTTTGGGAATTAGATTTGAATCATGAGTGAAATTAATGAGTAGTTAATTAGAGATAACAAAAGGAAGTTGTAGAATTGTAAAACTGATTTGAAATTGGAGGAAATTAAGGGATATTGTGAATAATGGCGTGTATTTAGTGGGATAGGAGAGAGAGACGTTTTTGTTGGCTTAAATTTAGGGGTGTGGGAAGTTATAAGATGAGTGGTAAAAAACTGGTAGCTATATGAAGTAAATATGTTATATTTTAGCTACTAAATATAATTATTGAAAAGTTTAATTATGTTCCATAAATAGGTAATAATGGAACCTATGCCAAGTAAATTTTACTTTAAAAAAAGTGCGAGTCCAATAAAATTAGGACTATATTCCCTGTCCTATATCTTATTTCTCCTGTTACTAAAAGTACTTTAAAATTTTAGTTGGGCTGGGTTTTTCGGTAAACCAATTCTGATTAGGAATAGGATTAGGGACTTCTCCTCCTATAAATAATAAATTCCCCTCCACATTAAGGTGGTTTAGGGTTACGGTTCTAATGAGGAGAGCAGCAAGTGGTGACGTACTACTGCCTGATTGCCTTGTTCACAAAATATTCTCTTACCTTACTTCTAAAGAAGCAGCTCAGATGCGTATCGTATAAAAAACATGGCAACATGCCCGGTTCATGACGATTCCCAACTTGAATTTTACTATTTGTTCTCCCAAAGACATTAAAAAAGTGGACAGAATTATGTAGACATATCGTGACAGAAGAATCCCTATTGACGAGTTTGAACTTCGGAGTTATCGACAGTTTGATTCTCGTGAATGGATAGATAAGTGGCTAGGCATTGCTCTTCAGAACTGTGTAAAAGTTCTCGTCTGTAGAGTTGATGGCTTCTCATACTCTTTTCCTATTTGGATTTTGGACAACCTTGGCATCAAAATCTTTGAGTATTGCAACTGAGGGGTTGTGATCTGATGCGTGTCCAAGTTATCTACATCTAGCGGTGGGGTGAACTGCCATTCTTTGAGACATCTTTCTCTATCTTATGTACGGTTAGACATTAACATGCTATTGGCGCTACTTAATAGGTGTCCCTTGATCGTCAGTTTCTCCCTCGAGTATTGTGTTTGGTTGAAAACGATTGAGATGTGCAATCTTCAAAAGATCACCTCAGTTTCCATTTGGACCAATAGAAACCATCATATCAAAATCCAAGAATGTCAGGATCTGAAATATAGAGTTAGTAGGTGGGGGGATATCTCTTTGATTAAATCTGAAACCGAAAATTGAAATGATAATCTATGTGTTTGATGTAATATGGAGAATTCTGAGTCATTCGGAAGCAAGCCTTGGCATAGTCAGCAAAAAGCCTACAAATTTGACTACTCAGACGTGGGGTACTCGCAATAAGGAACCGTATGGAAAGGGAGAAAGAGTTTATCTTTTGTTATTAGATTGGTGTAGGGGTGGCAAATGGGCCATTTAGGCTAAAGTTGAGCGGGTCAAGATGGGTTGAACCTATAGATGAGCCAAAACCCAACTCTGCCTAAAGCTTATTTGGGCTAAGATGGGTTGGGTCAAGATGGGTTAAATGAAGGGTCATAACCCAACCCATCCAAATTAACCCACCTTTTCAACATTTTGAGAAACGAAAAATATCGATATTCTTTTATTGTAAATATTCTCTCGCTCATGCTTTTCTAAATAAATAATGTTTTGAAAATCAAATTTAAATATCTTTTGGATAAAAAAAAAAAAAACTCAAACTTATGTTTTTACTCAAAATAATAAAGATATTCACTGTAAATATTTCATCATAAGTTAGCCTAGTACATAAATTATATTCGAAACTATTCCAAAAATAAATCAAATGAAAATTAAATGTTAATTGACGTAATGAATATTGATTTTGTCAGATTCCTCTCTTTTACCCCTTTATCTTATTTATATATTTTTATGGTTCTCTTGTACATAACTAAGAGTGGCAAATGTATGTCGAATATGGTTGGTTAAAAATAGGCTAAACAAAAACGGATCAGCATAGACCCTTAGGAAAAAAATTAAAAACTTAAAATAAAAAGTTACTAGTAAAAAATTTCAAATAAGGAAATAAAAAATAAGAAAATAAAATAAAAATATTTTTTTCTAAAGAAAATTAAACATGAACATTTTAAAAAATAAATTTAAATAACAATTAAAAAAGAAGTTAATCATGTTTTGTAGCTTTTATTCTTATGAATGAAGGACAATTGGGCTCCTTTGATGGGTCAGTTTGGGTTGATAATTTGTGATGGGTCAACTTGGGCTAGCCCAAATTAGCCCATCTTCAAAATCACTCTAGCCCAAACCCATTAAAGGTTGGGCGGGTCAAATGGGTTTGGGCTAGGTTTGCCACCCCTAGATTAGTGATACAGTTAATTTATTTCTATTTCAAATTATTCATTTATCGAGGCGCAGAGACACTATGTTTCATATTTCTCTTCTCTCTAGTTGATACACGAATTTGGGGATTAATTGTAATATTCTATTCATTTGATTCAGTTGGTTAAAAGTTAGTTAGGAAGTGCCATGTCAGCTATCCAGTTAGTTGAGGGATATTTTGAATTAGTCAATGGCGGGAAAGTTAGTTAGAAGTGGTTATGAGTTGCTTGTTCAGATTTAGCTATAAGTGGTTGTAGATCCCACTATTGTATTCATTCACTTTCCTATTACTTGATTCTTAATACAAGAACTCTACTTTCTCTATCATTTCTATCTTTTCCATTAAATTGAGCTATTCACTCGAATTCTTCCATTGAATTCCTGTTCTAGCAATACAATTACTCAAATCAGTCTTGAATTTCTGTGATTCTTCTATCACTTGTTCCCGTTAATTTATTTTGACTTATGGGCGTTGTTCAAAGTACGTAACCATTTGTTGCAAAGTGAAGTTATGCGGCATATAGTTTTCGTTTAGACTTGTGATACTGTGACCTTATCATCTTTTTCGTACTTGGTAGGAGTGTAGAACCATTAAGCACCTTTCCTTTAGTTTTTCAGTCATATCCCATTAGTATTAGTACTATAGTGGCCCTATAGTACACCAGTTTTCGTTCCCCAATTAGCTGATGGTGCCAAAACTTTTTTCATCACTCACTACTAAAAAACCAGCGACAATCGACCAAAAATTTCGACTGCACGAGGTAGAAAAAGCTGAATTTTCAACCTCAAGGGCAGGTTGTTAATTGATAGGTCGAATTTATGAGGTAAAAAAAAAAATTCTACCTAAATTAAGAAAATACAATTTTCGACCGACCTTGTGTGGTCGAAAACTGCATTTTTTATTTAAATATTATTAATAGTTTTCGACCGCACGAGGTCGTCAAAATAATTTTTATTCAAATATTAATTAAAATTTTCGACCGCATGTGGTCGAAAAATCTGTTTTTATTTAAATATTATTTAACATTTTCGATCACATGGAAAGAATATATATAAAAAAAACATTTTTTTTTATTTCGACCTCGTGTGGTTGAAATGTAGAAATATTGTTGCCAGATCTTGACCACATGACGTCGAAATCCTAGCCAGCATTTTAAATTTCGAATACGTGAGGTCGAAATTCAATATGCTGCCCAGAATTTCAATTGCATGTGGTCGAAGTTTTAATTTATGGGTACATTTTTGACCTCGCGAGGTCAAAATTTAGAAACATCTGGGCTAATTTTTGACCTCGTGTGGTTGAAAATCTGGAATATTTCCCCCAGCATTTAGCTGCTTTTACAGCGGCCCACCTGCCAAACAACCAAACCAACATTATTATACAACACATCCAATTCATCAACAATGCGACATAACAACACATTCTACAATCAAATTAAACTTTAAAGTACTTCAAAATATCCTTAAAACTATATTCAAACACTTAAACATCATAAAGTTAAACAACCATAAATACATTCTACAATCAAATTCACCTTCAAAGTACTTCTAATTCGAATTAAAACTACATTCAAACACTTAGACATCATATACATATCCAAGAAAACATAGCAAAATTAGAATCCAAAAGTATACGAATCAAAAAAGTCAAAGTTGGGTGTTAGAGAGATGATCCGAATCCTCCCCACTATCCTTATCGACAAGACCATGATCTACGTTGGCTTGAGACCTACATCGCGTACCTTGGGAAGGTCGGGGGGGGGGGGGTTGTGAACTACGAGCATCCCCGGGACACAGGGGAATCGGAAATGCCCCCGAATTGAGTAAGCTGTCTATTTGGGCCTGCATACCCAACATCCTTGCCTCCAAGGCACTAAGTATGCTTGTTAGTTGAGCAACTTGCTACGTCATTTTTTGGTACTCCTTAGGGTCCACTGCCCCCTCAGAAGTAGCACCTACGCCTTGAAGGAACGACGGAAATTGACGACAGGCTCGATTAGGCATCCCATAAACTGTCCCATACCTTGTCAAGGGAGCAACCTTCTCCATCCACTGCTGATCGATTATCTCTCGGGTCATTGGCATGCCGGTTCACTGACTGGCACGATATTCCCCAAAGTGTTATTGAAACTGGGTCTGAAGTTGAAGAATACAAATTTAGTAGCTAAATTTCGTGAAAAAATAGTAGTTATTATTCATAGTTAGTGACTTACATAGGTTCGCTGAGCCCTTGGCTCAATCCATTAGTCTGTACCATCAGCGTTCTTCGTCTTTCTCGTGTGAGTAATGATGAAGACTTCATCATGAGGTACTACCTGACCCCGCTGGAGCGCTGCAAACAAATCAAGATTAACAACTAAAAAAGTAAGCAATTGTACGAGGGCAAAAAATATCAAATATTAAGCAATTTTGACCTTAGCTAAGTATGCATTGATTACGAGAGAAAAAAAATATCAAGTATCAATTAATTAAGCCCCTATCAATTAGTGTAGCCGTTAAAGCCACTATCAATTAGTGTAGCCTTTAAATTCCTTCCTTTGGTGATATAACTGGTCCAATGTCTCGTATTTTCATACCGCTCTGGTTCTGAGCCTGATGTTATTCTCATTTCTTCTCAGGATTTCTCACAGACACCATCCTGTCAAGAATTAATTGCGAGGGATCTGCATGACATTGAATGGAAATTCAGGCATATTTTTCGAGGCAAGCTCTGGATGCTCCTTGCTTTGCTATGTGTTGCTTTACACTGTGTTAAGTGTGTTTGACATTAATCTAACATCTGGTGGCTGTTTAAATTTGTAGAAAATTTAGATATCGACACACTTAGATATGTGCTAAGCTTTAAGAATATTTTAGTTTAATCCTCTTTAGTGTTTGCTTGTTTAGGGTCCTTGACATTTTAGGTATTTCGTTCACTTGAATGACTGTGTGGCTAGAGAGAATCTTTTGAAGTATTTTTCTTTTCTATTTTAATCAATTGGACAGAAAGTACTTTTTCTTTTCTATTTTAATTAAGAATTGGGAGGGCCTTGCTCTGTTTCCATGAAATTCAATGGTAGAAGCAGAATAATTCTGTCCATGAATAGTTGAGCAATTCATACAGTTACATGAATTCTTTATAAGCCAAGAAATCAAGACCAATAAAGAAAAATTTACAGCTCATATTCTATATCAGTTCACTACATGTGTGTAGGGAAAATAAATAAAGAGAACATAGTAGTCTGTTTAATTCTTTCCCTTCTACCGTATGTAATATTCAAATAAGGTGTGTGTAAAATGTCATTCTCAACTTTGCTGCAGACACGCAAATTACACAAAGATAAAAAGGAAAAAGGACTATACCAAGCAGAACAGTAACATCTGTTGACACAATATGCTCATTTATTAATTAGTGTAGCCTTTAAAGACCCTTAATGCACACAGAACCCCAGTAGGGAACAAATGAGTTACATAAAAAGTCTCTTGCTAGTTCAGTAGTTCTCATTATCACTTCAGAAATTGAGAGAAGTATTACAGCTAATTCTTACTAACACTCCCTTATAGATCTTAATAAGTCCTATTGAGTTGATCATTGTCCATGATTCCACCAATTTACAAATCTTCTCGCGGCTAGAGTTCTGAATGATGATAAAAGAAAGAAACATAGTGAAATAAATCTTAAAATACCACCCTCATAGCAAAGTTGGGGAAACAGCCAAAACTTATTCTGATTCCAATTACAAGCCTTTCAACCAGCAACTATAATGTTTAGAGTAGAGCACGTATACTGTCTTGATAAAATATCTACTTGTATTAGTAGCATATAATGTCATCAACAAAAGTTTCATCAACATGATGAGCGGCAAGCTCGGATTGGAATCCATTTAACCCCTTCTATATCTTAATTTGCCTTAGCTTCAATATAACAACATAACCAAAGCTATGGAAAGATTAAATTGCATAATAGATAGCCAAAGCTAAAGAGGGTTACATACCAACTTCATCCTAACATCCTCGTGGATGGTGGCCCCACTAGTGTGTCGAAATCCACCATTCTCTGAGGCCCTGGCCTTCTTCCCATTTTCACTTTGTTTCAAAAACGTTGGATCAGTCACCCAGAAGTGCAGCAGCTCCTGCCAGTGATCATCATGGATCCACTTAGGCTGCATGACATTGACACGGGCTCTACATAACGCATGCTTAAGTATATTCCCCACTTTTTTCTCGAAATTCTGCGCTACTAGTGTCTCATGTTCCGGGTTCCAAAAACACTTCTCTGCAACGAACTTAAAATGTTTTAATTAATATATAAGGAACATTCCATAAATAATCAAGATATAGTTATATTATTTTACTACAAATCATAAATACCCGAAACTCTACAAATATCTGCTTCTTCACATCCACTGACACCTTGCCCCAAGACGGAATGGCGCCTCTATACAGTTGTTTGACCTACTTTGAAACCTTTTTAGTTGCTTTGCCTAGAAAGAAGCTGTATCAAAATAATAAAATAATTAAAATATTACCTTAGATGTTTTAAAATAAAATAAATAACTTATGCAAATTCAATATACTTACCCGTATCCAACTGGCTTGATTATGAGACGACCATACTCATCATAAGTCTCAAGCTGTGGAGGGTCTCCTCATCGGGGAGGTTCGTCATCAGAATCAGAGCTACTTTGACACCCCGACGTCACATCATTTTTATTATATGAGGTAGATGTTTGTGAAACAGTCGGCCTGGGAGTAGGTGTCGGAGTACTGCTCATAGTCGCTCGCTGTGATACATGATAATAATCAAGGAGGACATGTGAGATGGTGCGAGGTGTGCTAGGGGACTGAGATAGAGCTTGTGGTTCTATTTGGGCCTAAGGCCAAAAAAATGGGCGCATTGTGACATGACTAGTCAGCTGACTAAATGCCAACCCATTGACTTCCCCATAATGTGGCAATGGAGGGCCACGTGGTGAAAGGGGCGGGGGAGGAGATCGATGTCTGGGTCCAATCCTAAGGGTACCTGACACTACGCCCTCTGGTGGTATAAACAGACTCTTCTTTTTTGACTTTCTTGGGGCTTTAGCAATAGTCTTACCCCTATTATCACCCACCATCTATACAATAAACAAAAAAAAAATGGTTAGAAAAATAGTTGAACGAGATGTACGTACTAAAAAATTTACTAATATCACTTGCTCAATGGATATCATGACCAAAAAAAAAAAAAAAAATAAGGAAACCTTCTTTCATTTTTTCCTTTCTTTAGTAAACATGCAGAAGAAATGTGTCAATACTAAGTAAATGATCCCCTTTCTTAACAAACCAATAAATTTTGAATGACAGGTCTCAGACCGAATTCTATCCTAATGAACTTCACTTTTTAGCAACAGTACATAGTTTGAGGCCTCAAACTGAAAGAAGAACAGTAAGTTGAGGTCTCTTGTTTGAATACATCTTTTTCAATTCAGTGATTTTAAAGTATAACCCGAGCCTTTGTGGAACTTTCTAACAGATTGCAACAACAATAATATCTAATACAAGTACACAGAAAATGCCTGAAGCACAGTTATTTGAAATCGATAGATTTTGTCAAATGTGTACTTACTTTTAAAGACCGGATTTATGGGGTCTCTTTATTCAGTGATTTAAAAGTACAATTGTGCAAATAGAGTCAACTGCTTCAAGGATTGAACAGTTGATATATCTGATCACAAACCTTCAAATCCACATGTCTACAAAAAAGAATCGACATTAGACAGAATATTGAGAGCATAGGCAAAAGAAAAAACAGTAAAGTTCCGGAACACTACCCTGTGGTCTTGTAATTATTAATATTTCACATGAAACCGACAACATCTTCTCTTGATTCAACTTTTCTTTTCAATAAAGCAAATGAAACCTATCCTCCAGACAGAAAGGATGCAATAGGAGTCCAGACTAGATTTCTTTTTCAAGTATAGTCCTCAGTAGTTAGTATTAGTTAATAAGTACAATTCGAAACAGTACAGAACAATCATTTTTCATAATTTCATAAAATTATCAGATAGTGCACAACAATCATAACTCATAATACAAAAGGAAGCTTAAGTATTCGGATACTAATAAGTCTTACAATCAAATAAATAAAACGACACATATATAATAGTTCTAAAATGAAAAACATGCTAATTTTCATCACTTTCTCTCTCGTCTGACCATTCTTCCTCATCGCCTGTTTCACTTTCATCATTTTATTCTAATACTTCATTAAGTTCTTCTATATCGATTTCTTCTAATATATGTTCTACATGCTCCAGTTCAATTTCTAACTTAGGGTCGACTATTTGGTTAACGTGTGCTATGTAGTCATTCTGAAAGGCAGCAAACAGGTCATTCTCAACTTCCACGCAACCAACAGGCTTGGTTTTAATTACCACCCACCAATCTGACTTATTTGGTCGCAATGGATAAGGGACATAGTACACCTGCTTGACGTTATGTGCAATGACGAAAGGATCATAAGCTACATACCTCTGCGTGTGCTTTACTTCAATGATATTGGAATCTTTCAGTACCCTCGTGCCTCTTTTTGGGGTTGGATCAAACCAGTTGCACCGAAACAGAACAATTTTTTTTTTTTGGCCAACCAGAATACTCTAATTCTAAAATCTCTTCGATTACACCAAAAAAATCAACACCATCAACACTTTTAACCCACACACCACTGTTATTAGTTTTCATATGGTTTAGCACATTCTCGGGTATTAAATTTGAAACCATTAACCACATATTTGTCCATACAATCGGCACCAATGGGTCCCCAAGATAAGTCCTTCAAAACTTGTTCATAAAAACCACAAGGTGTATTGCGAACCTACTAAAAGTTAAGAAATAGAAAGTTAGAAATAGTAGATTTCAAAAATTTGTAATTATGGTAGATTTGTGTTAGAAAATTATAAAATTTACGTAATTGTTAAACCACATTGCAAATTGGTCGTGCACTTTTTCTTGGCCATGTATCTCCACAAAGAGACTGTGCAACAAAATGGTATTTAGGTTACTCGCTTTTCATTTTAAATGAATGCTTTCTGCAATTTCATTTCAACTTACTCATAATAAGGTTGAACTTCTGGGCAATTTAACAAGAGAAGTGTCGATGCCGATTTATCCTCCATTTGATTCAATGGTCTCACACATTTTTTTTTGACCTATCACCTGGTCGTTTAAAGATCGATATCGGCTCCGCCAAGAATTATTCACACCTCCATCATAGTGTGGATTAGTCCTGTTTCTCAAACAAGCCACATCGTTACCAAAGTAGTAAGAATAGAAATGGGATGTTTCCTTGGCAAGGTAAACTTCGCACATTGAGCCTTTTACTTTCGATTTCTTCTTGATAGCCCTTTTTAACTTACCAATACATCTGCATTTATGTTGTGTGATGTATGAAATAAAAAAGATTACATAGGAATATAAAGTTAGTCATTACCTCTAGAAAGGATACATCCACCTATATTGAACTGGGCCTCCGAGTCGGGCTTCATATACAAGGTGAACTAAAAGATGTTCCATCACATCAAAGAACTCTAGTGGAAGAATCTTCTTCAACTTGTTTGTGATAACATGAATATTATGATCCATTCGAGAAAGGTTCTCTTCCCTCAACGTACTGGAACACAAGTCCTTGAAGAACAAACTAATTTCTGTCATACGTTTCCAGATTCATTCATGCAAGCCACTAAATGCAATGGGGAGTAAAGTTTCCATAAAAACCTGATAGTCATGACCTTTCATCCCATGTATCGTCCCTTGGTACATATCACCACGTGTTCCAAAATTTGATGCATGACCATCTAGCATCTTCAAGTTTGTGGACCCACTCACAAATCTTACGCTTCGGCTCTGTTATGATAGAATAGCTAGCCTTAGGCTCGAAGAATCTGTTCTGTTTTGGATGCAACTTTAACTCTTTTCGTTGACAATACTCAGGCAAGTCCATTCTAGCCTTAACATTATCTTTGGTCTTGCCCTTCACATCCATCATTGTATTAAACAAATTATCAACGTAATTTTTTTCAATGGTGCATGGCATCAATATTATGTCGCAGAAGACTATCCTTCCAATATGACAAATCCCAAAATATGCTCTGATTTTGTCCAGTTATGGTAAACCCCACACCCTTCAAATATGTACGGTTCTTCTTCAGTAACCTTTGGGAGGTTCTGAACTCTCTCCCAGATATCCTCACCAGACAGTGTTAGAGGTGGACAATCTTATTCAATTGTATTCTTCTTGAATGCATTTTTCATTCTCCAAAAAGGATGATCCACCAATGGTGACAATCAAACCATGAATTTGTTTTTACTATTTTTTAAAGTGAAGGACTTAGTATTCTCCATGCAGTGAGGACGTGCAAGCTTTCCGGCTGTCATCCATCCAGACAACATCCCATACGCAGGAAAATCATTAATAGTCCACATTAAAGCGTCCCTCAAATTAAAATTCTTCTTACGCAAAATGTCATATGTCTCAACCCCTACAACCCACAACTGTTTTAGCTCATCAAGCAATGTTTGCAAGTATACATCAATCAAAACTTTTGGATTATGTGGGCCAGGAATAATGTAATTAAGAAATATATATAGATTATTCATGCACATCTCAGGGGGAAGATTATACGGGTTTATGGATACAGGCCAACAAAAATATGGAGCAGCAGAAATAGAATTCGGAGTGAATCCGTCTGAACATAAACCCAACCTAACGTTATGTGGTTCAACTGAAAAGTCTGGATAGGTTCTATCAAAGTGCTGCCAAGCCTCACCATCAGATGGATGATACATAACTCCCGGTAGCCTTCTATTTTCACTGTGCCATATCATATGAATGGCGGAACTATTAGATGCATACAACCTCTTTAACCTTGGTATAAGAGGTAAATAATGCATTATCTTAACAGCAACCCTCTTCCCACTACGAGTCTGCTTAAGTCTATCACTACTACAAAAATTATAAGATTCTATACTGACGTCGTCCTTATAGTATAATATGCAGCAATTTTCACAACAATCAATTTTGACCGACGAGAGTCCCAACTTGGTCACCAATGTCTTTGTCTTATAGTAATTATCGGGTATCTCTATAGTCGAGTCAACTAATTCATGTATGGGGTCAATTACAGAATCCATTGCCCTTTCGGAAACATTGTAATATGCTTTGATACTCAATAATCTAGCAGTGATAAACAATTGAGAGTGGGGACTCCCATCATGTAAGGGCCAACTAGCTTGATTTAAATTTTCATAAAAACGTTTGGCCTCTTCATTGGGAGGTTCTTCAACATGGCCACCGGATTCAAAATCCGAATGAATGCCATATGCATTCTGAACCCTGTCGTGCATTCTAGAATTTTGGACATTATGTTCTACCCCACTACTACTTTCAGCGACTTCAAAATTCTGAGATTTACCGTGCATTTCTCCATGACTAGTCCACACTGTATAATTACTTTTAAAGCCTTTATTGTACAGATGAAGCCTAACAATCTTTGAGGTCTCGTAATTCATACATTCACATTTAACATAAGGACACCTAACCACACCATTTCTTGTAAAATCCTCAAGTGTCTTTGCGTATTCAACAAAAGCATAGACACCGGCTGTAAATTCATCCCTCTCATCCTTAATTGATCATCATAACCTCTATTGTACATCCAACTACAAGATTCCATCTACACAAATAGCACAAAGTTTGAACTGGTTAAACCATACTTATTTTATATGTTATTAGTAAAAGACGCACCAACCATAATTACGATAATTCTCAAAAGGGCATCATAATTACAAAAAAAATCAGAAAAGCACAAAGTTTGAACTTGTTAAACCATACTTAATTTATATGTTATTAGTGAAAAAAAAAAATCACAAGTATAAAGGACACGGCATATCATTATTTCACAAAATGCCGCTCTATGAATCCACTTAGCATAGTGAAACAACCCATGAACACAGATAAACAAGAACACCAATTACTCAACCATATTGTTCACTTCAGACAAAACCAAAAAAAAAAAAAAAAGATTCCCAATAATTAAATATTAAAAAGTTCAAAACTTTTCACACTGAAAACCTAAAAAAGACTAAAATTTATACCAATTTGATTCTTGGGTCAATAGAGTGGACAAAAGTGAAAGGAGAAGGTATGTACTGAGCAATGGGGCTAGAAGTTGCTCCAGATATAGCAATCTTTAACAATAAGTATAAGTAATCTACTAATCAGACTACAATTACAAAGTAATATAACTAATAATGATAGAAATGAGATTGAAAAAAAAAATGGCAAAAAAATTACATACTTTAGTGGTGACAGACAGCAAGGACGGCAAAGGAGGACAAGCAATGGTGGGGATGGGGCATCGGCAGTGGCGGAGGGATGTGGTGGGGATGGGGTGTCGGTGGTGGGGTAGGTGTGGGAGTTTTAGTATATTTGGGGGTGGGAAGCACGATCTAATTTTGGGGGAGTATAATTAAAATTTTTTTACTTAATTTGACTTAATTATTTTGACTGCATGCAGTCGAAATATGATTTTTTAATTAATTGTTTTATTTATATAATTTAATTTTTTATAAAATGATTTATTTTTCATTTATTATTTGTACAAAAATAAGTTTCGACCTCATGCGGTCAAATGCGGTCAAAATTTTATTTCCCGCTTAAATATCGACCCCGTGAGGTCGAAATTCAAAAAAAAAAAATTAAATTAAATTCTGAAACTTTCGACCTCATGAGGTCGATTTTTTTTAGACCAAAAAGTGTGGTCGAAAAACCCTTTTTTTCAGTAATGTGTATTGCTTTTGCGGTCGTATAGTTTGATTTTGTTAAAGTTAGCTGGTAGCTTTCATTTGCTTTATTGTTAAAAAAATAAGGGAAAAACTAAGTATTGCTTGGTTTTTTTTTTTTTTGCCTAAATTCCAATTGCATCTGATGGAGGGGATTTAAATCAATTCTTTAGCTTTGCATATTAACTGACTGGGACAAAATTCCAACAAAATTATATTATTTGGTGAAGTCTACTTTTACCGACATTTTCGTTTTGCATTCACAGTGACCTACTTGTATTCTAGTTTATATTTGTTTCCGTAGTTACTTTTCACCATCTGTATAGTTTATTGCTACAGTTATTGGGATCGCTAAAAATAATACTAGTAAGAAAGTAGAGGCGGGTTTAAATGAGGATTAATATAACTGACCCCACCTGCACCCATCAACGTTGATTTGGAAAATTGCATATGAGGCAACCGTGGCAATGAGCTTGGTGATGGCCGTGTTAGATCGAATTGATTGCATTGTTAAGGCCTTTTGCATGCATTTATACATGCGCTTGGCAATGCCTTTTATGCTTCTCTCTGTTGGCTATGTTGTTTCCAATTGATAGTGCACCCTGTGCTTTATGTCGGTTACAGCTTGCTCCGTCTGGAAGCTTGATGAATCTAGCACTTGGAACACTATGTTCCTGTGGTTACGATTTTGGCATGTCCCTATTTCTATGCAGTGTCAAGGGCCATCTCACTGGACCTGTTGATGACTGTAGTGTCTGTTTCATTCTTTCCAAGCAGCTACTTGACAATCTGCATATGTCAAAACAAGTATGAAGTGATAAACACTACCACTTCGGTTTTGGGATATTGGTATTAGGACAAGTGACATTGAAACTCATATTTTAACTAACTAGTACAATTCTCCTCATATTTTGGTCATGGATGGTTTTAGGAGAGGTAGAGGTAGGATGAAGAAATATTGGGAGAGGTGATTCAATGAGTCATGACGCAGTTCCAGCTTACCGAGATGTAATGACTCATTCGGTCGTTATTGCGTTTTCGACCGTTTTGATCCCTTTCCGGGCTTTATTAGCTCTTTGACCCGCGGGGACCGTTAACATGCTTCCCGAGGTCATCAGACTTGATTGGGTAAGTTTTGGGAAAATTTGGCTTTTAAGTGAAAACTGTTTGACTAATAGTTGACTTTTGGTTAAACGGATTTTACAATAGTTAACTTTTGGGTAAACAGACCTTTTTCGGGCATCCGTTGATTTCGAGAGGTCCAGATGATCATTTGTGACTGATTGGTGGGTTTGGATCAGTTCCCAATGCACTCGGGTGTGTTCTGGGACTAGCATTGGAAGTTGGTTTTAGGGTTTTGGGGTTTGACTCAGTCAACGATAACGAGGCCACGAGTGTGTTCGTAGCGTGTTTTTATGTATGTCTACATATCTGGTTTGTGAGTAGATGGTCTCGGGTGATAGTCGAAATTTCGGGTTGAATTGCGACACCATTACTATTATAGCGGCACCACCGTTGCGGTGCCATGGCCGCAAAAGTGGCGTAGTGAGAATCTAGGTAGACCGCCATAGCGGTCTGAGAAACCGCCATAGCGGAACCGCCACATGCCACAGAAGCGGTGATAACTAATTCAGTGACTTAAGAGTGATTAAAACGCCCACCTCTTGTCATTATTTCATATTCATATCTTAAGGCTTGGGAGGCTATTTTTAGAGGGTTTTGGCTATTTCTTCACAAAAGTAACTTTCTTGGTCTTAGAATCCTCCATGTACTCCTATTAATCCTTAATCTAAGGCTAGAATCCCTAGAATCAAGAGGAATCAATTTGGGTTTTTCATGAAAGTTCATAAAAATGGTTTAGACTCTCAAAGTTGTTTATGTTGATGAAAAATTGTTGGGTTATTATAGGATTTGATATATCCAAAGTTGTTAATCATGAATCTTCCACTGTTAGAGATTAATTCTTGAACTGAAAAGCTAGGGTTTATATTCAAAATTGGGGGTTTCACCTAGAATCCGAAATTGAGTAATTTATGAGTTCTTCTAGCTTCTAATTGATGGGAATTGATCACCTAGAACTTTAATTTCATATTGAGACTTATAGACTCCTAATTTTATCTTTCTAGTTCATAAAACTCATTCCATAGGTTGGGATTTGGGTCTTGAATAGAAGTAAGGATTGAATGATGTCTCTTCTTGATTCTAATTCCATATGCGGATATGGCTAGATTTTCATTACTTTGAGGCGCAACGAAAGGGCAAGGCGCACGATTGATGCTTCGAGTTTGCTGTTCAACCTTCCAGGTAGGTTATGACTTACCTTCCGGTTAGACTTCGGTTAGCGAGGCATATGTATAGTTAGTTTGTGTTGGAGAAAACATGTGGACCTTCGGGTATGAAGTCGGGTTGGATATTGTCTTAGGTTGGGCCTTGTTGTGTGATTGGGGGCTAGCTACCCCGTTGCGTTATTGACTTATCTTATTCTATTTACTTATTGTCTCGTTGCCATAATGAGATATCGAATGGTGATTAGTGAAATATCAAGGCTATGATATTGTCGTACTTTACTTGATTGATATTGAGATGAGAATTATGATTCCATTATGGCTTGTTATGTAGCCTTATTATTGACATTACTTGTGTGCCATGTGTGGTACTGTTTGGGATTGAATTGGTTATTGATATTATATTGTATCCTATTCATACTCACTTCCATGATACATTGTATGGTTATGGTACTGATGATGATAAGTGAGAGAGTATAGCCTCCGACGTATTTGCCAGAGAGCGTAAAAAAGAGATGAGAGTTCGTGATTCTAGGTCTTTTACTGGAGCGGATGAGGGTAGATATTATGAGGTATCCATGTGGGGCACATTGCTAATTGATATAAGGTTGATATGAGATCTTGTCGTTGTCATTTTCATACTCGAATCATACATATATATAAGGCACATTTGACTAGGGGTGACGATGTGGCCTATATTGTTTCTTGGAAACACTTGGGAGGTACTATATTGGTTGCGCGACCGTTCTAGGCTGTGTCATATGGGATGGTCGGCAGGCGTGAAGAGTGGAAAGGTTGTCTTTAGGTTGTGTGTTACGGAGCGACATGGTACATAAACTTCGTGGGTCCCCCATGGGTCATGACCGTCAAGACGTGATGCTCCACTCGAGACATGTGTGTACACAATATTGATATATGGTTTTGCATTCATATTATCCATATCATTGCATTGCACTTGTTATCATCATTGTGATTGGATTGTTATTGTGTTGTGGATACTTGATCGGATACTTGTTGAATATTTTAACAGTTATGATGAGTACGTAGAACACTTGAGATTAGATGCTTTAACAATAGGTTTGATCAGATATGATGAGACTAGGAACACTCGGGTTTAGATACTTCACCATAAGACTTGATCGGTTTATGGAACCTTGTTGGTAGCTGATGGTTTGAATACTGACGTGAATTGTTGATACTTGAGGACTTGATATGAACTGATGAGATTGTATTATACTTGTACTTGATTGTGAGCCTGCCTATCTTTCATTTACTTTCTGTATATATGTTAGCTAACTGAGGACGGCCTATGATACCTACCAGTACTTGTTGTTTATACTGACCTGCACTTGCTGCATTCTTTTATGAATAGAGAGTACCAGGATAGATCGACCTCTAGATCGACCTCTACTCCTTGTGGCTGATATTTGAGGATTGCTGATTCGAGTCTTTTAGGGTGAGCATGAGGACGTTCAATGCTCGAAGATTTTTCCTTCTAATATGTCTTTATTTCCATCCAGAGACATGATTTTGAGACTATTTATGTATTACTATTATTCAGACTTATAGTATTTAGTTAGATGCTCTTGTATGACCAGACCAGATTCTGGGTGTATTTCATTTACTTTCGCATTTTCTTATATTATTATTGTAAGACTTATGTTATTCTATCTTCTTCCGCTTTATTTATGTTTTATGATTGTTGGGATAAGGGTTCGCTTACCGAGGTGGAAAAGGTAGGTGCCCACACGACTTAGTGAAAATGGGTCGTGACACAAGGATATGACCTTAGATAGGAGGTTATAGAGGACACTGGGTAGAAGGTTGTAGGTAGTCCCGCTTACCCTTTTATATTGGTAGTCGCAGTTTTTCCCTATAGTCTCTTGTCCTTTGTTTTAAAGACATCATTTAACCCCTGAACTTGGTACGAAAACTCACTTTAGCAACTAAACTTAAGTTGTATTTATATACCCCCCTTAACAACTTTCATCTTAATTAAATACAACCCCAAATGCTGACGTGGCAAAAATAAAAAAAATAAAAAAATTAAGAGAGTAAACAACAGAAAAAGTGGACCCGCTAATATATATATATATATTATTATACAATTAAACAATAAAATAAAAATAATATACAATTAAAACATAAAATAAAAATAAAAAATAAAGATGGGCCCCAGCCGTTCTCCTTCCCCCCCCCCCCCCCCCCCCGCCTCTCCTTCTTCTTCCCCATCCTCTCATTGCATCGTCCGTCGCTCTTTTCTTTTTTTAATTTTAAATTTCCTCTTTCTTTACTCTTTTAGCTAATCAACAAATTAAACAACAACAACTAATTAGCTAATAGGCAAATTAAACAACAATAACAACATCACTAGGGTCTCATCCTTCTTCTTCTTCTTCTTTCCCATCCTCTAATCGCCATAGCTGCTGTCATCTTCTGTTTTTCTTTTTCTGATTTTTTTCCTTTCTTTTTCTAGCAATCCCTAGGGTTCAAATGATTTGGTTTTTAAATGGGTCAAAGATTTTTGCGGCTGAGTATACCATCAACAGACCCGCCAACAGCAATTGAGAGAATTCTGAACTTTTTGTGTCAAAATTGTTGTTTCCGGCGAACGAAGCTGATAAAACGGTCTCTTTTCCAGTGATAAAGATTTTCGAGTCATGTTGATATTTTGCTAATTTTGGACTGAAATTCGGATTGGTATCAATAAAAAAATTGAAGATGGTATTTTTTGTTGATGATAATGGAGGTTTGAATGACAAGGATAAGGAGGAAGATGAAGATGACAAAGATGGAATTTTTTAGTTGGGTTGATTTAAGGAGGCGGTGGTTATGGTGGTGTGTGGTGAGGATGAGGAGAAGGAAGAAGAAAGAGAAAATATAATAAAAGAAAAATAAAAAATAATAATAATGATTTTTTTTTTTGCTGTGGTGGCGGCGGCGGCGGTGGCAGCAGCCCAGATAGTGGTTGTTGCCGCCGGCGGTGGCAGCAGCAGCGGCATAGTGGTTGTTACAAGTAGGGTGAGGATTAGGAGAAAGAAGAAGAAAGAGAAAGAGAAAAAATAATAAAAGAAAAATAAAAAATGAAGTGTTGGTAAATTTTGACATGGCAATGACGTGGCAACGACGTGGCAATGATGTGGCAATGACATGGCGCGAGTGTAATACACCTCACATTGTGAGAGTGGTATTATTTTTTTAGGGTGGAAAATAATTGAAATGAAAGTTGTTAAGGGGGTATATAAATACAACTTAAGTTTAGTTGCTAAAGTGAGTTTTCGTGCCAAGTTCAGGGGTTAAATGATGTCTTTTCTCTTTGATTTATCTCTGGCAACTACAACTCCTTTTTTTTTCCAGACCGTTTTACCATGATTTTTTCGCTTTCGTTATTTCATTTTCATACTGTTGTGAATTGCTTGTCCTTAAATAAGTTTTTTTTGCCATGCTTTCTCTTGAGCCGAGTATTTTTCGGAAACAGTCTCCCTACCTTCCAAGGTAGTGGTATGTTCTGTGTACACTATACTCTCCTCAGACCCGACATTCTGGATTTCACTAGGTATGTTGTTGTTGTACAATTCTCCTGTCACACCCCTATCAAGTGTATGACGGGCACCGACCCGTAAGCCAAGAACCACCTGACTTATCCGTTACTTTGAACATTATAAACCATAACTCAAAGAACACCTGCATGCAGAAAAGGCCCAACATAGAAATATCCGATCACTCAAAGATATATGCTCATATGCGGACCGACAACGTTGCCACAACATAACGTATATCATAAAGCCAGCAAGGCTAACAGTAAAGTATCAAGAGCTAAATATATATATATATCATGCATGAGAGCCAAATAAAAGCTACGACTCTATCGGAGTGACGTAAGGTCGGTAACCTCTAATTTATATTATGGAGCAATCATTATCGCTATATCTCACCTTGAAGGAACAATTATTATGAGGTGAGGTCAACAACAATGAATAAAATCGAGAAAATCACAAAAATAACTCAACATTCTCATATTCACATTGAAATCATAAGCTTGGGACTTTTAAATAAGAAATCATCATCATCATCGTAATCCTCATAGAAATATTCTCATCTCTAGCATCGTCATTCATATTGTAAAAACATGTCCGTTGTTGTTGTCATAAAAGCTTATAGAATCATAAATCTTTGACTCGGAAAATAGGGACATTTTGGAAAACATTTATGGATTATCAAGAAAGAAGTCATGCCTTTGAATCATGAACTCTAACTTTTGGAAGTAAGGAGGTTATGAAACATATGTAGGGAATTATAACATAGGAGTTTCTAGAAATAGGATCATCGTCATCATAAAATATGTTTATCTTTAGCATCATAAGAACTCTATGAATCATGAATCTCTAGCTTTTGAGAATAAGAATATTCTTGGAAAACATTTATGGATTCACATAGAGGGATCATAGGACATTTGGAAAACACCTATTGGATTCATAAGAAAGGAATCATGCCTTTAGAAGAAAGGGACTAGCCTTAACATACCTGGAAGATAATTTCTCGACTTCCAACTTACTTCCTGTCTTGCAATTCACTTAAGATCATTCGTAGCCTCATAATCTACATATACGACCATTCATACTATTGTTAGGCTCATCATCATATGCTCGTCTTAAACCCTTAATTTAAATCCATTTAGAATCTGCCGAAATTCGGGCATCTCCCCTGTTTATATGCCTAGCCCAAAATCACAATCCAATAACCAACAACAACAACAACAATACCAGCATCGCAACAACATTATCAACACCAATAGGCTCCATAAAACATCTCACACGATGTTTTCCAAATTTCTCAACTATCCAACTTATTATACGACTATGTAATAACTTTATCTCCGTAAATAAACTAAAATTAATATTAATAAGGAGAGATTCATACCTTATTCTTTCTAGAGCAGCTATATCTTCAATATTTTCTTTGAATCCAAGTCAATTCCAATGCAAGACAAAACTATAATCGTGACTACATGTTGTCCGGACCTCGATTAATACTCCGTAACTTGAAATCTCTCAAAATCCTTGCTTTTATGTTATATATATGCTCTCATATGTGGCTGAATTTTCTAGAGCATTTGGGAAATTTTTGTGAAGAAAAAATGGGGTTTTGCCCCTTATATAGGGTGCCAAAGTCGGCATCACTGTAGCAGTACTGTAGCACTGTAGCAGCGCGCCCTACTCTGCCCGCCTAAATTGTAACGTCCATAATTCTCTATTCCGACGTCGTATCGATGAGCGGTTTGTTGCGTTGAAAACTAGACTCGACGAACTTCATTTTAAGCTTTTGAAACACCTTAAAACTCACCATACATGTGGAGATATACCCCTCCAAATTTGACCCAAAATTCTATCCTTAATTCTGCCAACTTGTTCCAAATTTTCGACAAACTTATTTTCGTTGATTTGCTTGGTCCCACAATCTTCCGAAACTCTGATTACATGATATTTATCACTAATCATACTTGATAATGGTCATTTCCTTTGGTTCTAAGGCTGTCCTTCTCGGTTACGACTTACAAGATCATAATTCATCCTTTACTTAAACCATATACTTAATAATGTTTCGTTCCTCACACTCCAAAGTTGTTTTACCTAGCTATAGCTCGACATACTTACATTCAAATTTAACCAGTGCTTCTCCGAGGTACGGGGTGTAACAATGAAAGTGCGGGATGTAACATCTCCTCTGTTGTGGATATTCCTGCACAGTTTATCAATCAAGTTCAAGGATATTAAAAAGCTTAAATATAACGGAACAGCATTTAAAGCACAGAACGTGGACACAGATATATCACGCTTTGAATTATTCTATTTGTACTTTCTTGTTCTGGTGATTAAAATTTTGACCTTTTAACTTGTAATTAACTTGTGAAGTGAGTAATATTTCTAATTTCTACTCAACTCTAAATGAAGCGTTTGCTAATGGGTATATACTCTAGACACAAGTGCATTATCCTCAACAACTCATCGTTGACATGAAGTATTTCTTATTTCCTCATTAGACCTGGGGTTGAGAAGTTTGGTTATGTTCATCGATGTAATTTGAAGAGGGAAAAGTTTGGTTATGTTCGTAAATGTAATTTAAAGAGGGAAGGAGTTCGCAAAGCACATGTGAGAATGTTCTCGTATCTGCACTAAATATAGGGTGTGCTCGGTATAGAGGAAAATGTTTTTCAATTTTTTCATGTTCGTTTGGTCAAAAAATTTGGAAAATATCTTTTTTAGAAAAACAAGTTCCTTAATAATGAGTAAAATGACTTCACTAATGAAAGTAGGGAAAACAAGTCCCACAAGTAGCATTCCACCAACCACCACAACCCACTAAACCCTAACCACCCCCTCCCCCCAGCCCCCATCCACCCCCCATTCTTTTTTGTTTTTGGTTTTCTACCCCCCCTAAAAAAAAAATTAGTTTTTTAAAAGAAAAGTTTTAAAAAGTTTTTTGTGGTACCCCACCCACCCCTCCAGAAAATTACATTTTTCTGTTAAAAAGAGGTTTTGAAACAGCATAGTGTTTTTCGTATTGACGGAAAATGTTTTCCTAGATACGAGAACATATTTTGCTTAAGGGTTTGTTTGAAAAGCCACCTGGTAATTAGAATTGGTGTAAGTACTTATTTGTTTGTCATATGTAATTACATGCGTGCTGTTTGGTTGCACATATGTAATTACACAGTTTGATTAAATTTTAAAAATAAAAATTAATTATAAAAAATTAAAAGTCAATATTTGACAAATATGTGCCTTTATAAATGATATTAAATTAGATATAAGATAAAAGAAAAGGAAAACATAAGTCTAAAACCCCATTCAACAACTAAATTATATTTTAGTGACATCACTCATTATATCTTAAGTTTGTAAATGACTCATTTTTTCCTACTATTAGGAGGTGTAGTTTCAAAACTATAACAACACAGTTACGCTAATGAAGAAAATAAGATTAAATAAATAAGAATTAAAAAAAAAAAATGAGCCATTACATGGAATCACAAGAAGTAAAGGTTGAAAAATGAGAAGAAAGACAATGAAAGATAAATAATGTAAAAAATATGTATTTAAAAAGAAAACAATTTAAAAAGTAAAAAAAAAAAATAATTAAAATAATAGAAATAAAAATAAATTAAAATAATAGAAATAAAAAATAATTTAAAAGAAAATAAATTAAAATAAAAACAAAAAGGAAACAAATTAAAAGGTTGTCATGTAATTACACCCAATTTTTAACATCCCTTGAGAATTGGGGAGTGTAATTATATTCCCGCTAACTTAGTAATTAAATGGCCAAACAAACATGCGAAACAATGTAGTTACATCCAATGACACCCAATTCCAATTCCCTTATGGCTTTCCAAACATGCTCTAAAATTTTGACGGAAAACATTTTCCATGTATAATAAAAACACACCAATGCATTCCACAACACCCAATCTACCCCAAACTCACCTCAAGCCCCACCCCACCCTCATCCACCTACCCCACTCCCAACTCCACAACACCGTGGCCCCCTGAACCCCCCCCCCCCCCTCCGTCACGCCCCGAACCATGGCCGGAAGTAACACGGCACTCGGTGCCTTGCTGCATGTGACCGAGCGAACCACATGGCTTGTTGAATCAACATGGGACATGAACTGATGCGAAACATAATATAAACATGCATGGTGAGTGTAAAGCATGAGATTAAATAATCATAATATATATAATATATATATATATATATATATATATATATATATATATAAATATATATATATAAATCGAGCCAATACTAGCTATACGACTCTGAACATGGATGAAGTTGTGCGGATCCTTCGCCCTAATAGACCCTGTGAACACTGGAGGCTTCATGTTAAGAAATTCCTTGGTCCTAGAACTGTTCGGCCCTCCACTAGTGTCTGTGCTAGGAGCCGCTTCCTGACGTTGAGCTCGGTAAGCAACAGTTTAGGTGAGCAGCTAGATAGTCCCTCTAACATCCATGTCGGTAGCACTAGGCTGCGGAGCAACTGTAGGATGGACCTCCGCAGGCTCTTTGGTAGATAGAGGTGCCATCGGGGGCACTGCATCCGATGCAAGCCCCTGAGCCTTGGTGTGAACTTTCTGAGTCTAAGTCCTCAGCAGTAGCCCTTTGGCTAGTAGTTGACGTCCCTTTGGTGTACTTTATTTTCGCAGGCATGGTCTGAAATACATAATACACACGAGTTAGAAGAGTTCTTAAAAGCATAGTTCTAACTGCACGATCTAAAGTATGAAAGAAGTGAGACAATCCTAAATGTCTTGGTGGTCAACTGTTTATATGCATGGCGCGCACACACATATAAATGTGACCCCACTGGATACGGTTTCATAGACTCCCTAAGACACTTGAACATAAGCTCTGATACCAAGCTTTGTCACGCTCCGAACCATGGCATGGGCGTAACACTACACTCGGGGTCTTACTGCATGTGACCGACCGAACCACATGGCTTGCTGAATCAACATGGGGCATGGACTGATGTGGAACATAATATAGACATGCATGGTGAGAGTAAAGCATGAGATTAAATAATCATAAGTCTAAAATATATATAAAATAAATGCTGAGCCAATACTGGCTATATGACACTGAATATCTAACATGACATAACTGAACTAGTCTAGTCTATGAAACCTCTGACATGAATTTGACTGCTAAACTATTTACAGGGACTACGTCCCTGGCATACCTTAACTGCATAACTGACATAAAATAAATAAAGATAAAACCCCGAATGAGATGGGGCTCACCAATAGCTGATACGTGCAAAGTCCTATCGAGCTGATTCGTCGTCCTGTAAATCTGCATCTGTAGGTCCCTAGGAAACTAAAAGGGGACGTCAGTACACTTGAATTGTATTGGTATGTAAAACAACTGAATGAAATAAACATGGAACATGAAATAGTAGTACTGAAACTGAAACTGTGACTGTAAGCTGAACAGGGACATAAATGTCATCTGACATGAATATGTATAACATGAATAAAATATTTTAAGTCTATAAAGATATCTGTGGGAGAGCATTAGTATAACCGACATGTAACCACCATGTAAGCACGTGGTGTCTGATCTCTGTCCGATCAGCTAAGCCACATGTACCTTACCGGGGTACAAGACATGAAATGACATGAATGGATCCAATAACCCGCAATGCGTAAACATGAAGGTATCGTCCTAACTGGGCGGAGCGATCCTTATCCTACGCTGGCATATGTAGTTTCAGGCTATCTGAGCCTTCTTGGTAATCTGTGCAACTCCAAAAACATGAACATGAATATAATTGGCTTAGTAGCCCATGAATTATATAAACATGATTGTAAACATGATTCATGATTGTATACTAACATGAAGATAGATATATATAGTATCACTTGTATGAAAACATGGAAGCATGCAGAAGTTCATGAAAATAATCATAAAGGCTCATATCTTGCATTTAAGAACCCATGGAATGCAATGTATGGATTTTCATGGATTACAGACAAATTCTCAATAACCAAAAGGGAATATTAAGAATACAATAACGAACTATTAATACAAACATGGTATATCATGGTACATGTACTTAGGGTTATCATGAACATCTCTAGAGCCCTAGTTTTGGTGAACTTTCGTATAACTATAGAAGAACGTTGCATGGGGAAGAACAATGATATTCCCATACGTAGATAGAAACCCTACATACCTGTAACGCTCCCAAAACTTGTAACAATGGTATGAACTTGGAGATGAAATCCAAAAGCCTTAGTCTTGAATCCCTTAGATGGGTTTTCCTGAAAATCCTAAGTTAGGAACAATGAATTCTCATTTCGGATTCATGGATACATGTTAAAATTCACTTGGAATACTTAGAATAGGTTTATCTTGGTGTATGATATTGATGGGAAAAGAAAAACTTCGTGCTAGGGCTTGGGAATATGAAAAATAGAATAAACGGCTGAAGTCATGAATTTATATTTTTATAGCGTCGGAAAATATACGGCCCATTTCTACGGCCCCTATTTTGATATACGTTTTGTATAACTTGACCGTAATTCCATTGGTCGAATTTCCAGAAACTACAATTTTTCCCACAAGATTTACGGACTAAAAATAAGGTCCGTATTTATTTATATGGCCAGAATTATGGTCCATATATAAATATGCGGTCCGTATTTCCTGACCGCATTCCCACTGAAAATTTCCAAAAACTAAGGTTTCTCCCATGCATCGATACGGACCAAAAGTATGGTCCGTATTTATTTATATAGTTCGCAAAACTGGGCGTAAAACTGGTACTAAATTCTAACACTTCCCGTCTAGTTTTTTAAGTCTTGAATCATGAACATAGCTCAGTTTAAATATACGAGATGTTACAATATCTCCCGCTTGGAGTCATTCGTCCTCGAATGATAGGTCATGGTTAGGAATGCAACTGGACAAGGCTTGAGTGCGTGAACGTGAAGAAACATGGCATGAAACATAGGAACTGAACTGACATGACATGATTTTGTGTAAACATGAACACTGTGACATAAGTCATGAATAGAGAATACATGAACGTGGACGTGAGACGTGAGGCATGAGTACGTAAGGTACATGACATGGATTTGGAAGGCATTTACCTTGAACGTATTCTGCTTGCTCCTCAAACAAATGCGGGTATCTGGATTTCTTATCCTCTTCAACTTTTTGACTCCTCCTTAGGACCTTTACTGAGGCTACTTCCTTAGTCCTCAACTTGCGAATTTGACGATCAAGAATAGCCACAGGGATCCCCTCATAGGTTATGTTATATCCCGCATTTTGTACGTCGGAATATTTTTAAGTTGGTTGCGACGAGTTATGGACAAGGCTATTATTCCGACTTTGTTTTAAGGCATAAGTTGTTTATGATTCTAGTGGTATGAAATATTAAGGAATTTGGGGTTAAAAGTGAATTATGGAAAGTTAGACATTTTATGAAAAATTTGGGGCCAAAATGAAGTTTTGGAAACTAAGAATTCATGAAAAAATGGCCATGTGGCCTTGCATGTGACATGTGGGCCATAGGCCACATGTGTAAATTATATATGTAGAGAAAGATGACTAATTTAAGTCATCTTCATCATTTGTCACTCTTGGAAATTTCATGAAACTTGAAGAAAGAGCTAGAGAGGCCATTCGACCAAGCTCCTAGAACCAAGCCATGGAAAATTTGATCATGGAAAAATTATGTTCTCCTAGCTTTCCTACTAATTGAAAGGCCCTCGTTAACGTGGAGTGGTTGTTGGAACAAGAAAATCATTTTTGTGCCATGAACAAGGCCTAGCTGAGGGAGTATTAGGTGGAAGAAGGTATGGTTCAATCTTATTTTTCATGTCTTATGGATGATTTGCGCATGTTGTGATATGTAGAAATAAATGAAATACATGAAATTGTGATGTTGAAGTTGTAGCCGTGTGGTGTAGTTTGGCGGTGCATGTGTAGTGGAATGGAAGTGAAGAACTAAATTTATTTAGTATGTTTGGATTGTTGTGTTGTGGATTCTATGGTGTTAATGAAAGTTTAATGACTCAAAGCGAAGTTGTAGTTGTTTGCGACTTGTTATGGAATTTTATATAGTTTATGGAATTTATGGAAGTAATGGATTATTAATGTAATTTATGAATTTGGAAGGAAGAAAATGTATTGTTGTTGTTCTTATGGAAATTTGAGGTTTCGGGTGGAGTAGAGCATTAATTGGATTGTTTGAAGTATTGTGCGGATTGTTGGAAATATTCTTGAATCGTGTTTGAATGGTTTTGGATTGGTATTTGAATATGCGATCGTTGATATTAGCTTGAATGTATGAAGTTGAATTGAAAATGCATGAATGTCGTCGAATTATGTGGAAGGGAGTTATTAATGTTAGAATGCGTTTGGAATTGCTCATTGATATTGTTGATGTGGTTGTTGGTATTGTTGTTGGATATTTAGCCGAGTTGAGTTCTCGGGGTGATGAACTTATAGGGGAAATGCTGCCCAAATTTCTGTAGATAAAATGATGGTTTGGAATTGAATCCTTTGGTGCTTATGGCTAACGGTTGATGCTTAATGACGTTGTTGTAGATTTCGAGAAGTCGAGACGTAAGTTCGGATTAGCTTAGGAAGCGGCTAAGGTATGTAAAGCTACTCTTTCTTTCTTTTGGCATGTCTTAGAGTAAATAAGCTATGACACGATTCTCGAGGTAATTCTACTCTGGTGATCCGAGCATGTCTATGATTCTTATTTGTCTCTTGATATTCGTACTCTTAATGTGATCGAATTATGGTCCCTATGTCTTTTGTATGACCAAATTTTAAAAGTGGCATGAAAGTTTTGTTTTCAAAAGAGTTTTGTCCCTAAACGATTCCGAAACTACGAACGTCCATAACTTCCACAAACGAGCTCGGATCGCTCCGAAACGCTCAGGGGAGGTTCCCTAATGTATAACATCCCCGACTTTCATAGGCGGGCTCGGATTTGGGTTGATACCTATCCGTGGGCCCCCAAGACTTTTCCATGCTTAGACCCAACGATTTTCCGAAAAAGACTTTGTGTGATTATGGTTTTAACCCCCGAGTAAGGTTACTTACTTTTCAACGAGTCTGAAATGAGAATTGTTATGTAGATGATTCCGATACAAAGTTATGACCTTTAAAGTTCGGTTTGATATGTGCCCGAGTGGCATTTGGAAGAAACGTGATTGGGCTATTGTCCTAATTTGTAAATAATGATTTGCTTTGATTAATTTGTTAAGTCTTTGTAAATGTTTGCATTGCATATGGTTTTACATTGCATATGGTTATAAATATTCTGGAATGGCATATAGATCCCACGATTCTGCTCGTGCACACTATTATTACTTCCTTCGCCGAGTCCCGGGCCGGTTACTATCGTGCGCACAATCCGAAGTATGATGAGTTTCCGAAGTATGATGAGCGTCTGATATTATGGTGTTATGATGTGTCCGGTACGCCGAGCCCTCTCTTGGCGGCACCGCGTTATATGATATGATGTGTGACGGAGAGACGGAGATATGAAAACTTCCGAAGTATGATGAGTTGTGGCGCCCAAGGCGGGGAGGGTGACCACGTTCCGTCCGCCCGTCCTATTACGGACCGCATAGTATATGATATGATAATCGATGATCCGATGACATGATGATTTGATAATGTGATTATCGATAATATAATGAATAATCGATGATACGGTAATATGATGATTACGTTTAATCGATGATATGATAATATGATGATTCTGTTTAATGTGATGATATGATAATATGATGATTCTGTCTGATGTGATGATATGATAATCTGATGATTCTATTTACCGAGTCCCTCACTGGGGGGCCGGGACGCGTTATATGTTATATATACGTATTCTGAAATGTGATCAGTTGGTATCGGAGCCGGTGGTAGGGCAAACCCAATGGTGGGGCAAACCCAGTGGTGAGGCAAATTCCACACTGGTTTAGGCGAATCCCACATTGGTATAGGCGAATCCCACATTGGTTTAGACAAATCCCACATTGGTTTAGTAATCCACATCGGTTAATGTCGACTACTATGATATGTTCTATTTTCCATATATATATATGAGGCAGAAATGTTTTTAAAAGAAAGCTAAGTATTTCGGCATTCCGATCATTATATTGGTCTTTGGCACCTCGTATGTATGATTTGTCTTTCAGATACAAGCACCTTGACATTCTGGTTATTACGTTCACTGTCTGTACTCCTTATTTCGGTTATGATCTCGTTTTCTGTATTCCATGCTTTACCTACTCAGTACATATTCCGTACTGACCCCCTTTCTTCGGGGGCTGCGTTTCATGCCGCGCAGGTACACCCAGATGAGCTGAAGATATTAGTAGAAGATGTTCCAGCGGGATTGGCGAGCTCCATTTTCTCCGGAGTGCTGCCGAGTTAGGGCATCGTGTTATGGTATCTGGAGTTCTGTTAGAGACTTTGCAGACAGTGTCGTGGGTATAAAACGTCAGTTATGTAATCGGCTACGTAAGCCGATGTATTATTATGCATTGTGTTATAAGTTTCATATGCTACAGATTTTATTTGATTCGAGAAAGGTAAAAAGCACACTATTCTTCGAAAAATTTTCGTTATGTATTTATGCCATAATTTGAAAGCCAGCGTGATTATGAGTATTATGTGAGTCAGTGGGTTCGCTCGGCCCTAAATAAGGGTCGGGTGCCCATAACGCCCTAACAGAAATTAGGGTGTGACAAATTAGTATCAGAGCGGTTCGTCCTAGGGGTTGTACGCAAAGTCGTGTCCGGTAGAGTCACATTTATGGTGTGAAGCGCGCCACATTTATAAACGGGAGGCTACGGGGCATCTAGGATGGTTACTCTTCTTTGACATCTTAGATCGTGCCGTAGAACCAAGTCATAGGAAATGAGATTTCTTCCGCTAACTTTTGATTGCAGCAGGAGAAAGGCATCGACAGAAGGAAACAGTTAACGGACTTGGGAGCTACAAAGTGCGCAGGTAAGCCAAGGTATGAAAGGTATATGTCGGGTGAGATATCGAAGTACGATTGAGATACAAGTGAAAGACTAAAAGGGAAAGTAAACAAGAAAGTGTGACAGGTGTCGATTACGTTAGGCATATAAGGTATGTTCATTATTTTTGTCTTGTCGATGATGTTGGGAGCCCTGTGAGGGCCGTGATATGATGTGATATGCATATATATATGTTGGCCCCGCGAGGCATTGTTGGTATTTCTGTGTACGGATTTTGAGATAGTAACGATTCTGAGAGAAACTCTGCCGAAATTTTTCCAGGAATAAAGAAAGAATGAGATTTAGGTTTGTGATATGTCTGGAAATGGGTTCGTGCCAATAGTAATGAAAAAAAAAACATTTGACTAAGATACGAGCGCAGCCGACCTCGGGAAAGAAGTTAATTGCGGAATTTGGGATAATAATAATTGGAAGTTCGATAGCAATTCGGTGAAAAGAATTTGGAAAGGACTTGTAGCCACTAAAAGATGATCCAAAAAGATTGGTAAGTCGTGATGGAGTGTTATTTAAGGTGCCTACCGAATGGACAAGCAGGGACGAATTACGACGAGATTATAGCCAAAAGGAGTAATAGTATGATTAAGACAAGAGCACGGAGGAAGGAAATTGTGATGGATACGAATGTATAGATAAGACAGTTTGTGAAACGATAAGGATAAAGTTGATCGAAAAAAATAAAGGGTTATATACCAGTGGGAACGATAGCGGGAGTAAGAAGAGAAAGGGTAATCGGAAAAAGAAAATAAGAAAGGAGCGAGACAACGGTGTAGTGCTACAAGGGTAATCGGAAGAAGAAAATAGGAAGAGAGCCGTGATATGTGTAGCTAAGGACACGAGTACTATAAGTGACGGGAGTGCGAAAGACCCGGTTATAGAAAAAATGAGGAACGGGGTAAAATGAGAGCAGAAACCCGAACCTGATAACCAAGTAATTATGAGTAACGACGGTCAAAGTGAGTTCATCGCCAACGGGGATCTGGAAGTTTAGGACGAAAAGTAATCATATTCACAGGTGAAAAGCGAATACTGAGGACCAAAAGAGGGCTAAAATAGTAATTGTGTTATGAGAGCGGGTTGAAATCTGTAAAGGCTTCAACTTACTCCAGATTGTGTGCTGAAGGTCATACAATGAAGTGGACGCGATCATATCAGCATTAAAGCGTCGTATTTCATCGGAGTTTCAAAGTTAAGCGTGCTGAAGCAAGGAAAATTTTAGGATGGGTGACCCCCCCGGGAAGTTTTCTGAAAGTCCTACAAATTCAAACGTAAGAAGCAAATGAGAAGTGAGATTAATCTAAGGAAGATTAGAGTCTGCAGAGTGGGCAGAAACCTTAAGGAATCGCGTAGAACAGGGCGAATTAGATCGGTAAAGAGAAAGGAAGTGCATCACAGCTATAGAGTTAGGGTGAGTTGGAATAGCGTTTGGAGATATTTGTAAACAAGATAATAGAAACCACACATATATATAGGTATGTATAAGATATCCTGTACAGGGCTAGATCAAGGAACATGTGCATTCCGGCAACCAACGTGGTGGTATTTGGAAAGCACAAATCGGACAGGGTAACGAAGTTTAAGTGAGAAGGGAAAAATAAATGGTACGAATGTTACCAGGCAAGCTGATGCTGTTTTTACTACAGATGAGCTTGGGAAGCGCTAATACGATAATATTTGAGAAAGAAAGAAAATGAGTAAATGAACGGCAAAAGGGATCGGAATGTCGGAATAAACGTGCTACCTAATCGAGATTGGAGAATGCGGACGTAGGGCAAGGTATAATTGGATAATGGTATAAGTACACCCCTAAAGGGGGGAAGCGAGTACGGGAGGTGCAAGTGTGAGATGAAGATAACGAACACCACAATATTTTGGATACGGATGCTCGGGCTACCGGTAAGACCCCTTGCTAAGAAAAGTTAGTAGGATCCGAAAGCTAGCCAGGGAGGTAAAAGCTAGAATGGGAGTGAGATAGTGCTGAGAATTAATCGTGAAGGTCTTGAATGATATGACCTCAGAAGTGGGATGCTTACAGAAGAGAGGGAATACGACAAGAGAATAATGGCTAGTAGCTTCAGGGACACTGTGAAGAGCAAGACGGCTATGTTGGATTAAAGGTTAAGATATGGGCAATAAAGTTGCTCACTAACGATACTACGGCCTACAAGTAACAAGGGGGAAAGATAGAAAATTTCCTATAGTAGGGAGCGAGAAAAGGAAGGAAAAAGAGCATAACGGGATAGGCTACAACGAAGGTTAATACGGAGGGGAGTGTGAAGTGGCGTGAACCAGGAAAAAAAAAAGGGGGAGGAGAAAGAGAAAGATCGTGACTAAGAGTGAGTACACTTTATACGAGTCGCACAAGGGCAGTTAAAGTCTTCTAAGGAAATGAAGAGCAAAAATAATTGGTAGATGAGATTACATACTATTGCAGTAAAGGAACCTCCCCCCCCCCCCCCCCGAGATCCGTAGAAGACCTTATGAGACTAGTTGAACATTCGAGGACGAATGTTCTAAAGGGGGGAAGGATGTTATATCCCGCATTTTGTACGTCGGAATATTTTTAAGTTGGTTGCGACGAGTTATGGGCAAGGCTATTTTTCCGACTTTGTTTTAAGGCATAAGTTGTTTATGATTCTAGTGGTATGAAATATTAAGGAATTTGGGGTTAAAAGTGAATTATGGAAAGTTAGACATTTTATGAAAAATTTGGGGCCAAAAATGAAGTTTTGGAAACTAAGAATTCATGAAAAAATGGCCATGTGGCCTTGCATGTGACATGTGGACCATAGGCCACATGTGTAAATTATATATGTATAGAAAGATGACTAATTTAAGTCATCTTCATCATTTGTCACTCTTGGAAATTTCATGAAACTTGAAGAAAGAGCTAGAGAGGCCATTCGGCCAAGCTCCTAGCCGAACCAAGCCATGGAAAATTTGATCATGGAAAAATTATGTTCTCCTAGCTTTCCTACTAATTGAAAGGCCCTCGTTAACGTGGAGTGGTTGTTGGAACAAGAAAACCATTTTTGTGCCATGAACAAGGCCTAGCCGAGGGAGTATTAGGTGGAAGAAGGTATGGTTCAATCTTATTTTTCATGTATTATGGATGATTTGCGCATGTTGTGATATGTAGAAATAAATGAAATACATGAAATTGTGATGTTGAAGTTGTAGCCGTGTGGTGTAGTTTGGCCGTGCATGTGTAGTGGAATGGAAGTGAAGAACTAAATTTATTTAGTATGTTTGGATTGTTGTGTTGTGGATTCTATGGTGTTAATGAAAGTTTAATGACTCAAAGCGAAGTTATAGTTGTTTGCGACTTGTTATGGAATTTTATATAGTTTATGGAATTTATGGAAGTAATGGATTATTAATGTAATTTATGAATTTGGAAGGAAGAAAATGTATTGTTGTTGTTCTTATGGAAATTTGAGGTTTCGGGTGGAGTAGAGCATTAATTGGATTGTTTGAAGTATTGTGCGGATTGTTGGAAATATTCTTGAATCGTGTTTGAATGGTTTTGGATTGGCATTTGAATATGCGATCGTTGATATTAGCTTGAATGTATGAAGTTGAATTGAAAATGCATGAATGTCGTCGAATTATGTAGAAGGGAGTTATTAATGTTAGAATGCGTTTGGAATTGCTCATTGATATTGTTGATGTGGTTGTTGGTATTGTTGTTGGATATTTAGCCGAGTTGAGTTCTCGGGGTGATGAACTTATAGGGGAAATCTTTTGAAATTTCGTAGATAAAATGATGGTTTGGAATTGAATCCTTTGGTGCTTATGGCTAACGGTTGATGCTTAATGACGTTGTTGTAGATTTCGAGAAGTCGAGACGTAAGTTCGGATTAGCTTAGGAAGCGGCTAAGGTATGTAAAGCTACTCTTTCTTTCTTTTGGCATGTCTTAGAGTAAATAAGCTATGACACGATTCTCGAGGTAATTCTACTCCGGTGATCCGAGCATGTCTATGATTCTTATTTGTCTCTTGATATTCGTATTCTTAATGTGATCGAATTATGGTCTTATGTCTTTTGTATGACCAAATTTTAAAAGTGGCATGAAAGTTTTGTTTTCAAAAGAGTTTTGTCCCTAAACGATTCCGAAACTACGAACGTCCATAACTTTCACAAACGAGCTCGGATCGCTCCGAAACGCTCAGGGGAGGTTCCCTAATGTATAACATCCCCGACTTTCATAGGCGGGCTCGGATTTGGGTTGATACCTATCCGTGGGCCCCCCAAGACTTTTCCATTCTTAGACCCGACGATTTTCCGAAAAAGACTTAGTGTGATTATGGTTTTAACCCCCGAGTAAGGTTACTTACTTTTTAACGAGTCTGAAATGAGAATTGTTATGTATATGATTCCGATACAAAGTTATGACCTTTAAAGTTCGGTTTGATATGTGCCCGAGTGGCATTCGGAAGAAACGTGATTGGGCTATTGTCCTAATTTGTAAATAATGATTTGCTTTGATTAATTTATTAAGTCTTTGTAAATGTTTGCATTGCATATGGTTTTACATTGCATATGGTTATAAATATTCTGGAATGGCATATAGATCCCACGATTCTGCTCGTGCACACTATTATTACTTCCTTCGCCGAGTCCCGGGCCGGTTACTATCGTGCGCACAATCCGAAGTATGATGATTTTCCGAAGTATGATGAGCGTACGATATTATGGTGTTATGATGTGTCGATACGCCGAGCCCTCTTGGCCGGATCTTCGTGGTTATATGATATGATGTGTGACGGAGAGACGGAGATATGAAAAATTCCGAAGTATGATGAGTTGTGGCGCCCAAGGCGGGAGGGGCGACCACGTTCGTCCGCCGGGTCCTATTACGGACCGCGTAGTATATGATATGATAATCGATGATGCGATGACATGATGATTTGATAATGTGATGATCGATAATATAATGAATGCATTCGATGATACGGTAATATGATGATTACATTTAATCGATGATATGATAATATGATGATTTTGTTTAATGTGATGATATGATAATATGATGATTCTGTCTGATGTGATGATATGATAATCTGATGATTCTGTTTATCGAGTCCCTCACTAGAGGGCCGGGACGCGTTATATGTTATATATACGTATTCTGAAATGTGATCAGTTGGTATCGGAGCCGGTTTGCCCCGTATTCTGAAATGTGATCAGTTGGTATCGGAGCCGATGGTGGGGCAAACCCAATGGTGGGGCAAACCCAGTGGTGAGGCAAATTCCACACTGGTTTAGGCGAATCCCACACTGGTATAGGCGAATCCCACATTGGTTTAGGCAAATCCCACATTGGTTTAGGCGAATCCCACATCGGTTAATGTCAGCTACTATGATATGTTCTATTTTCCATATATATATATGAGGCAGAAATGTTTTTAAAAGAAAGCTAAGCATTTCGGCATTCCGATCATTATATTGGTCTTTGGCACCTCGTATGTATGATTTGTTTTTCAGATACAGGCACCTTGACATTCGGGTTATTACGTTCATTTGTCCGTACTCTTATTTCGGTTATGATCTCGTTTCGTATTCCATGCTTTACCTACTCGGACATATTCCGTCGACCCCTTTCTTCGGGGTCGCGTTTCATGCCGTGCATATGTGTACACCCGTAATGCCGAAGATATTAGTAGAAGATGTTCCAGCGGGATTGGCGAGCTCCATTTTCTCCGGAGTGTTGCCGAGTCAGGGCATCGTGTTATGGTATCTGGAGTTCTGTTAGAGGGCAGACAGTGTCGTGGGTATAAGACGTCAATTATGTAATCGGCTATGTAAGCCGATGTATTATTATGCATTGTGTTATAAGTTTCATATGCTACAGATTTTATTTGATTCGAGAAAGGTAAAAAGCACACTATTCTTCGAAAAATTTTCGTTATGTATTTATGCCATAATTTGAAAGCCAGCGTGATTATGAGTATTATGTGAGTCAGTGGGTTCGCTCGGCCCTAAATAAGGGTCGGGTGCCCATCACGCCCTAACAGAAATTAGGGTGTGACAGGTTAGGCATCCTTAACCGTTAAAGTATCAGCAGAAACAACCAACGACGGGTCTCCCACATACTTTCTCAATATGGATACATGGAATACTGGGTGCACAACAGCCAACTCTTGTGGCAACTCAAGCTCATAAGCTACTTGACCAACCCTTCGGAGGATTTTATAAGGTCCGATATATCTGGGACTGAGTTTCCTTTTCTTGCCAAATCTCATCACACCTTTCATAGGTGAAACCTTTAAGAGCACCCAATCATCAACTTTAAAATCTAAGTCTCTACGCCGCACATCTGTATAGGACTTCTTGCTATTCTAACCGTTCTCAAATGCTCTTGAAATAACTTGACTTTCTCCATGGCTTGATAGACCAAATATTGTCCCAACAACTCTGCTTCACCAATTTCAAACCATCTAATCGGTAATATACAGCTTCGCCAATACAGAGCTTCAAAGAGTGCCATCTTGATACTAGCATGGTAACTGTTATTATAGACAAATTCAATAAGAGACATGTGATTAGGAACATGCTCTCAACATGTCCTCAAGAGTTTGAATAGTATGCTTTGCCTGGCCATCTATCTGCTGATGAAAATCTGTGCTGAGGTTTACCTTGGTACCTAATCCCTTCTGAAAGGATTTCCAAAAGTTCATTGTGAACTGAGCACCACGATCTAAAATAATGGACACTGGGGTCCCATGCAATCTGACAATCTTACGAATGTACAACTTGGCGTAATCTTCTGTTGAATCAGTGGTCTTGACTGGCAAAAAGTGTGCTTACTTAGTAAGTCGGTCCATAATTACCCAAATCGAATCATATCTTTGGGATGAGGGAGGTAGACCTGTTATAAAGTCCATGTTTATCATCTCCCATTTCTAAATAGAAATATCAATATTTTGAGCTAACCCACCAGTTCTCTGGTGCTCGGCTTTCACTTGCTGACAATTCAGACACTTGGCCACAAAATCTGCTACATTCTTTTTCATATCATTCCACCAATAAATTTCCTTAAGGTCATGATACATCTTCGTGGAACCTGGATGGATAGAATACTTGGAATTGTGAGCTTCTAACATAATTCGCTCTCTAAGCTTATCAACATCTGGAAGTCATAACCACAAAGTACCATCATCTCGCCCTTGTTCAAAAAACGTTGTATTATGCTTATGAATCCCCTCTTTCAGTTGTAATAAAAAGGATCATTAAATTGTTTCTTCTTCACTTTGGCCACTAGGGAGAAATAAGCCCTATTCTAAATGACAACTCTACCATCTTCGGAGTCCAAGAGTAAAATCCTAGGCTAGATAAGCGGTGAACTTCCTTTGTCATAATTCTCTGATCTGCCTCAGCGTGAGATAAACTTCTCATGGAACACCGACAAAGAGCATCAGCTAAACAATTCTCCTTCCTTGGATGATAGAGGATATCTACATCATAATCTTTTAGTAGTTCAAGGAATCTTCTCTGTCCAAGATTCAGCTCTCTTTGCTTGAAAAACATATTGCAGGCTTTTATGATCGGTGAAAATATCAACATGTACTCCATACAAATAATGACGCCATATCTTAAGTGCAAAGACCAAAACTACCAATTCCAATTCATAAGCTACAACCTTACCATACTGTATTAACACACATCCGAGACCAATTCCTGAAGTATCACAATATACTACGAATCCTTCGATTCCCTCCGATAGCATCAGAACTGGAGCAGAAGTCAACCTCTTCTTCAACTATTCAAAACTATTCTCACATGCATCTGACCATTGAAATTTGACCTTTTTCTGAGTTAACTTAGTCAACGGAGCTGAAATAGAGAAAAATCCATCTACAAAACATCTATAATAGCCTGCCAGACCTAAGAAACTTCTTATGTTAGATACTGAGGTGGGTCTAGGCCAATTCTTTATGGCATCGATCTTCTGAGAATCGACTTTCAACCTTCAACTGAAATTACACGGCCTAAAAATGCCATTAACTTAAGTCAAAATTCATAGTTTGAAAATTTCACATAAAGCTCACGATCCTGAAGTGTGTGCAACACTATTCTGAGATGTTCTGCATATTCAGTCTCACTATGAAAATTCACCAAAATATCATCAATAAACACAATAATGAATAACTCAAGATACAGCTTGAAGACCCTGTTCATAAGGTCCATCAAAACAGCAGCTGCGTTTGTTAACCCAAAGACATGACAAGAAATTCAAAGTGACCATAACGGGTTCTGAAAGCGGTCTTCGGAATATCAACTTCCTTAACCTTTAACTGATGGCATCCTGATCTGAGGTTAATCTTGGAATAACAATGAGCACCCTGAAGTTAGTCAAACAAAATCATCTATTCTGGGAAGAGGATAGTTGTTCTTATTGCTAACTTTGTTCAACTGGCAGTAGTCAATGCACATGCAGAAGAAACCATCTTTCTTTCGGACAAACAAAACTAGCGCGCCCAAGGTGAGACACTTGGCCTAATAAATACTTTGTCAAGAAGATCTTTGAACTGGGATTTCAATTCTTTTAGCTCTACTAGAGCCATTCTGTATGGTGGAATAAATATCGGCTCAGTGCCGGGAAGTAGATCAATTCAAAAGTCTATCTCCTTTTCGAGAGGAACTCCGGGAGGATCTTCTGAAAACTCATTAACAACTGGTACGGACTGGAGAGTTAGGGTCTGGGTATCTGTATCCCTGACTCAGACTAAGCGATAAATATACCTCTTGAAAATCATCTTTCTGGCTTTAAGATCGGAAATAAATCTACCCCTGGGTACTACTGAATTACCCTTCCATTATATGATTGGTTCATTCGGAAATTCAAATCTTACCATTTTGGTTCTACAAACCACTATGGCATAACATGAAGCTAACCAATCCATACTCATGATTACATCAAAGTCTACCATTTTCAATTCTTCTAAGTCGGCTATGGTTCTGCGGTGATAGACTAAAACTGGGCAACCCTTATAAATACGTCTAGCTATAACTGCTCTCGAACTTGAGCAGACACTTCAAAGGGTGCATGCAACTTTTTTGGTTCTATCCCAAATTTCTTAGTAATAAATGGGATTACATAAAATAAAGTGGATC
This sequence comes from Lycium ferocissimum, assembly GCF_029784015.1. Classification (NCBI taxonomy): domain Eukaryota; kingdom Viridiplantae; phylum Streptophyta; class Magnoliopsida; order Solanales; family Solanaceae; genus Lycium; species Lycium ferocissimum. The sequence continues at coordinate 63,800,382 of NC_081344.1, forward strand.
CTCGGTCAATAAGGGCATAAACGTCAAAGGTGAAAACTGTTAATGTACTTGTGACAACATCAGCACGTGCCTCTTCATCTTGATGAACTGCTAAAGCGTACAAGCGGTATCAACCTCCGCCTATATTTCCAGACTTAGCTACACCATGCCCTGACTGGGCTTAAGAATTACGAGGAACTGCTGAATTTGTGGACTGAGCCACATTATCTTCGGTACCCTATCTCGCTGATGATCAGTCCCTCTAAAAATGGACCCGCTAGCTATACCTGCAAAGATATATCCATGCCCATGCGATACTCCCCTTGGTGTCTCTTACCACACTTGCTGCAGACCGGATTATCATAAGTCTTCTGACCCACACTAGCTTGAGAATAGGAGTATGCTGGCCTGAAACTCTGTCTCTTCTGATTATTCCTAAAATTTGAGGCTGGACCACTGGCTGTAGATGGAGTGGGTCCTAATGACCTATTTTTGAAGAATTTTCTGCCTCTACCTCCCCCATGAATAGCTCTTTTGTTAAATTCCCTGTCCTTCTCTTTCTGAAGTGCTTCCTCTTCCTTTATTCGGTCCTCAATACCCTGAACAAAAGCAACCATCTTGGTGATATTCATCATCCCATTTTGAGCAAAGAATATTTGCATGACCATGTAAGTCGGGTATCAGTCCCAGCACAAATTGCCTAACTCTATGTTACACCTTGAAAAATTTCATGTAGTTGTGCAGTAAATAGACTAATGTAGGGTAAGATGTATATGATGTCCCAACAAGTAAGAAGGGGTACCTAACGATTCTAATTAAGATTTCAAAGACATTTGAGGCAAGAGAAGAAAGTTCGTTGAGAAAGGCAAAGTATAAGTCATGTTTTGGAAAGGTTTTGCGAAGTACCGAGCTAATGTTGATTTAATAATGTCTTGAGGAAGAGCTATACTGCTCCTTAGATTGTTAATGAAGTGTTAAAAAAGTGTTAAGAAGGTCCCATAAGAATTGGAAGTCAAACGAAACATCGGGATCAACTTGGGAAAAATGTGAGTTATACAGCCACTTATACGGTCCGGATAAGGGACCGTATAACCTATCCAGAGAGGGGTCTTTCATTGGAGGTATTATATGGTCACTTATATGGACCGTATAAGTTATACGGACCGTATAAGGGTCCGTATAATCCTCACCGAGCAGCTTTTAAATTTTATATAAGGAGGAACCCAAGTTCTTATTTTTCATTTTATTCATTCTCCACACCTCAAGAGGACTCTACAACATTCTCCATACCATCTTAACATATATCCAAGAGAAATCAAGGGTTAAACATCAAGAGTTGGTAGAATCAAGTGTTTGGATGTTCATTAGGGTTGCTAGAAGCCAAGCATCCTTTGGAATTGAAGTTGGGTTTCTCTCCAAGTAAAGTATTGCCATCCAAAGTTCATTTCTACATCATCAAAGGTGAGTTTTATGTTCATTCCATGTTATTAAGAATATTGAGTGGTTGAAAGACTTGGATTATGGGAGAAAGTAGAGTATGGATTATGGGAGAAAGTAGAGTATGAAGCTCAAATGTAGAAATAGGGGTATTCTTAAATAGTAGCTTGACATGAATTGTGATTCTTGACATGCCATGACTAAATCTTGTTATGGATGATGCAAATGGTGTTAAAGAATTATTATAAGAGAATGGATATAATATTGTGCCATAGTCTTGGTTATGAATGATTTTGATAGGCAATGTTGAGAACTAAATAATGTCTAACTTGATGAAGTTTAGTGAGTAAGATATTATGGATATTGTTATTGATGTTTGGGAGTTGTTGTATCATATGGAGGAAGTTGTAGAAACAAAGGAATTGCTTCCCAATTTTCGTTAGCCCTTAGTTGTCTTAGTTTAGCTTCAAGTATGTTTCCGGTTATCTAATCTTAGTACAAAGCTCTTGAATGTAGAATTGTGAGTATTGGAGGGAAGCAATTAGTCGATAAAGCTAGAGCGATGTAAAGGTATGTAAGGCTAGCTCTTTCTCTTCTAAGGCATGATTCCTATGACATGATTTTCTCTATCTTTCCATGACTTTCTTACCTTCCAAACAGTATAAGTCTATGGTTACTAAAAGCTTCTCATGAGATGAAGATAAGAGATGTGTTATGAATAGGATAATGAAAACGGTGAATCTATGTCCAGAGATTTTAGAGCTTATGATGTGATGCTATTATGATGTTAATGATCTTTACATAATTCCTCGATGCTATTCATTATTGATAGTCTCACCTTATAATGCTAGTTCCTTCAAGGTGAGACATGACGATCGTGATGTTCCATAATGTAATCGGAGGTTACTGACCTTACGTCACTCCGATAGACTTACAGATTTTACTTAAGCTCTTATGCATGCTTCATGATAAGTATATAATGATGACTACACCGTTCCTAGATGGCCGGGCAGCACCGCTAAGGCGGGCGGCTTATTATACCGTGTCTATAAGGCACGGGCAGCACCGCTAAGGCGGGCGGCTTATGGATGATGACAACACCACTAATGGGCGACGTGAGATGATTACCCCGGATGCGGGAGGCCCGGACGCGGGCTAATGATATTATTGATTTAGACAGTCTATGTATGTATGTGTGACATGCTTTAAAGATAAAAATGAGCATACATGATTCCGCCTCAAGAGGCAAGCGGTTACAGTTATCCTTCCTTCTTATGCTTTCTATATTTCCTTAATATGTTATCATAAATGTCTTACATACTCAGTACATTGCTCGTACTGACGTCCTTTCTATTTATGGACGTTGTGTTCATGCCCACAGGTAGATAGGGAGGCGGCCCAGATTCTAAGGAGCTATACCAGTTTATACAGGAGCACCCCACTACTTCGGAGGTGCGCACTTATTGATGCATTCTTTTTTGTTCATATTTAGGTATGACGGGGTCCCGTCCCGTCCTTATGTCTCAGTACTTCAGTTAGAGGCTCGTAGATACTTATGTGCGGGTTGTTGATGTCATGAGACTTCTTCAGTGTATATCTTATACATCATTTTTGGTAGCCTCGTGAGCCGATGTGTATATATAGTTATATGTTTTGTAAATGTTGATGACCATCTTGTGAGGAGTTTTGTCTTGAAAATGACATATGTCCAGGTTGGGTATGATAGATAGCATTGACAGTGGTGCTCGGTAGCTAGCTCCGGGTACCCGTCATGGCCTACTAGTCGGGTCGTGACACTCTGGCCCTCATGTCAGGGACCATGTACGGAGCATATTTAGCTAAAGAAACAAATTTGAGATAATATTGATTCACACTCATGTCATTCTGCCTGAGTCTCTTAAATTTGTAGGCCTTCGCCTCCCCGACCTCAAGTGGCTGGAAGTGATCAATTAAGGCATCTACAAACTCGTCCTAAGTTGATGGAGACGCATCTTCCCCATGAGACTGTTCCCGTATCTCATACCAAATATGAGCAATATCTTACAACTCATAAGCTCCCAACTTTGTTGCCTCTGTCTCAGTGGCATGCATAACAAGAAAGATTTTCTGAAGCCCATCAATGAAGTTTTTCGGATCCTCTGCCCTAATAGAACCTGTGAACACTGGAGGCATCATGTTCAGAAATTCCTTGGCCCTAGAACTGTTCGGCCCTCCACTGGCATCTATGCTAGAAGCCGCTTCTTGACGTTGAGCTTGGTTAGCAACAATTTGAGTGAGGAGCTGGATAGCCCCCCTAACACCCATGTTAGTAGCACTGCGCTGCGGAGTAACAGTAGGATAGGCCTCCATAGGCCCTTCGGTAGATGGAGGTACAGTCGGAGGCACTGTATCCGATGGAAGCCCCTGAGCCTCGGTGTGAACTTCCTGAGTCTGAGAGTCGCGCAGTTGCCCTTGGGCTAGTAGTTGACGTCCCCTTGGTATAATTTCTTTTTGCAGGCATAGTCCGAAATACGTAATACGTACGATTTAGAAGAGTTCCTGAAAGCATAATTCTAACTACATGATCTAGAGTATGAAAAAAGTGAGACAATCCTAAATGTCTTGGTGGTTAACTGTTTATATGTGTGGCGCGCACACACATATAAATGTGACCCCACTGGACATGATTTCATAGAATATCTAAGACACTTGAACATAGGCTCTATGTAATGACCCGATTGGTCATTATAGTACTATTGACCCTTTTACCCCTATTGACCCTTTTCCGAGGTCATCGGGTGAGTTTTAGTGTGACTTTTGGAAGTTTGAGCCTTAAAGTGAGATATGTTTGACTCAAAATTAACTTTTGAGTAAATAGCCCTTTTTAAGAATTTCGTCGATTCCGAGAGGTCCGGACGACCGTTTATGGCTTGGTGGGATGTTCGGTTCGGGTTCCAAGGCACTTGAAAGCGTTTTGGGACTTGGGTTGGAAACTTTGCTCTAGGCCATTGGGGTTGACTTGGTCAAATAGACCTCCGTTAGAAATTTCGAGGCCACGGATGAGTTCGTAACGCGTTTTTATGGGTGTTTTCATGTTTGTTTTGTATCTGTAGGGCCTCAAGTGATAGTCGAATTTCCGGTTGAAAGTTATCAAAAACTAGAATTTTTTTTGGTGTCTGGTGTCTGCTGCAGCGGCACCAGGCTTGAGGTAGCATTCCCGCTGTAGCAAGGGACCGACCGCTATAGCTTGTGGGATGAAATCATGGTGAGTCGCCCCAGTAGACAGATATCTGCTATGGCGTACTCCCTACAACGGAAGGGAAGCCGCCATAGCGGCCTTGTGAGTTATAGTGTTGGCCGCCGTAGAGGGCCTAGTAGCATCGTAGTAAGCTCGCTGCAGCGGGTAATCCAACTACTGCAGCAGATGACAGGCATATTATTTCCTTCTTTCTTAAGTTAAAACCCTTGAACCCTATCATTTCCCTTCATCACTCTCTAAGCACACTTTGGGCGAATTGAATAGCTTTTGGACTGAATCTTCTTGGAGGTAAGATCTTTGACCCTAGACTTCATCATTTACCTTCCTAAATCCTTAGTCCATGCATAGAATCACTTGAATCAAAGTGGGGAAGATAAGTCTTGTGATAAATTTCTTGAAATGGGTTCTAGACTTCCTAAATGGAAATTGATGGTGAAATTGACTAGTATAACCATAGAATCTGATTAATTCATTGTTTTTAAGCTTAGTTCTTCCATTATTAGTGATTAATTTAAGGATTGAAAAGTTATGGTTCTTACGCAAAATTGGGGGTTTCACTTTAAATCCGATTTTGGCTTAATCTTGAGTTGTTTTAGCAATTGAATTGTGGGTTTGATCATCTACAACATGAATTTTATATTCCACCTTCCAATTTTCCATTTTACCCTTGTGGGTATGTTTTCCCAAATTCCATGAGTTAGAATTTGACCTAAACTAGAAGTATAGCAATATGGGTATTGTTCTTCTTTATTTCTAATGTAGAACTTGGATATGATTAGACTTTGAGGCACAAAGAAAGGGCAAGGCTAAGGTTTGACGGTTCATGGCTCATGTTCGGCATTCCAAGTAGGTTACGACTTACCTTTTGGTTAGACTTCGGTTAGCGAATCATATGTAGAGTTAGTGATTGTTGGAGTAAGCATGTAAGCCTTCGAGTATGGAGTTTGGAATGGAATACTTAGGTTGGTATTGGTGTTGACTATGGCTTGTCGCCTTATTGTGTTCTATTGTGTTGTTGCCTTATTTCGATTTGTGGGCTTGTCGCCACGTGGTTGATTCTAGAATTGATGCTTAGTGATTGCCTTATGATTCGGAGAGCATATTTATCATTGTTGAGGTTTTTGGAAAGGAAAATAAGGTTATAATATTGATATTGTGATTCTTACATTCTTGTTGGCCTTGTTATGCATACACTTATTTATACATATATTGGGATCGGATTGGGCGCCGCAACACTTACTTGGATTTGGTTGCACATACCACAACACTGACTGGGATCGGGTTGCACGTTCCGCAATATTGACTATTGGATCAGGCTATGCGCCACAGTAGGTACATGGACTTAGCAATCCCCCATGGGTCATAACTGTTGAGGCGATGAGATATTTCCGCCTGAAGAGTGTGTTTATCATTGCATTTGCATTGCATTCATCTCATATTTACATATGGTATTGTATTTGGACTTGATGGTTAATTTTATGGTGATACTTGGAATTGATAGTGATTCTTAAGGTTGTACTTCGGATTCATAGTTGATCTTGAGGAGATATGCTATACTTGCTAAATTTGGTACTGGATATGATATTTTTGGACTGTATTGAGTTTTATCTGATTGTGAGCATGTCTATCTTTCAGTCTCTTTCTTTGCATATATTATCTAATTGTTGTTGGCCTATGATACCTACTCAGTACGTGTTGTTGTACTGATTCTACCTTGTTGCATTCTTGTATGAGTGCAGAGTACGTAACTAGATCCGTTTCCTCTCTTCGTGAATGAGTCTCGAGGCTGTTTGACGAGCATTTTAGGGTGAGCACTTGGATGGATCTGCAAACCTGATGTCTCCTCTTGAATTGCAATGGTATGTAAAGCAACTGAATAAAATAAACATGGAACATAAAATAGTAGAACTGAAATTGAAACTGTAATGCGTAAGCTGAACATGGACATGAATATCATCTAACAAGAATATATATAACATGAATAAAATAATTTAAGTCTATAAAGAAATTTGTGGGAGAGCATTAGTATAACCAGCATGTAACCACCACGTAGCACGTGGTGTCTGATCTCTGTCCGATCAACTGAGCCACTTGTACCTTGCCGGGGTACAAGACATGAATGGATCCAATAACCCACAATGGGTAAACATGAAGGTATTGTCCTAACTGGGCGGAGCGATCCTTATCCTACGCTGACATATGTAGTTTCAGGCTATCTGAGCCTTCTTGGTAATCTATGCAACTCCGAAAACATGAACATGGATATAATTGGCTTAGTAGCCCATGAATTATATAAATATAATTCGTGATTGTATTCTAACATGAAGATAGATATATATAGTATAAATTGTATGAAAACATGGAAGCATGCAGAAGTTCATGAAAATAATCATAAAGGTTCATATCTTGCATTTAAGGACCCATGGAATGCAAAGTATGAGGTTTCATAGGTTACGTAACAGATTCTAAATAATCAAAAGGGAATATTAAGAACACAATAATGAACTATTAATACAAACATGGTATATCATGGTACATGTAATTAGGGTTATCATGAACATGTCTAAAACCCTAGTTTTGGCAAACTTTAATATAATCATGGAAGAACGTGGCGTGGAAAAGAATAATGATGTTTCCACTCGTAGATAGAAACCCTACATACCTGTAACAGTCCCAAAACTTGTAAAAGTGGTCTGAACTTGGAGAAAAAATCCAAAAGCCTTAGTCTTGAATCTCTTAGATGAGTTTTCTTGAAAACCCTAGGTTAGGAACAATGAATTCTTATTTAGGGTTCATGGATACATGTTACAATTCACTTGGAACACTTGGAATAGTCTTACCTTGGTGTATGATATTGATGGGAGAAGAAAACCTCTGTGCTAGGGCTTGGAAATATAAAAAACAGAATAAAAGTCTGAAATCCCGTATTTATACTTTTATTGCGTCGAAAAATATACGGCCCATATTTTGGTATACGATCCGTATAAATTGACTGTAATTCCATTGGTCGAATTTCCAGAAACTACGATTTTTCCCACAAGATTTTACGGATCGGAAATACGATTCGTATTTATTTATACCGCCAGAAGTACGATCCGTATATAAATATGTTGTTTGTATTTTGTGATCTTATTCCCACTGATAATTTCCAAAAACTAAGGTTTCTCCCATGCATCGATATGGACAAAAAGTACGGTCCGTATTTATTTTTACGGCTTGTAAAACTGGTACTTCACTGAACTGAAACGAATTTAATTCTAACACTTCCTGTTACGGTTCACTATTACGCAGATGCTTAAAAGCTACTAAGAGATTGTGGACTATATTTGAATTTTATATTTTTAGAGTCGCCACCTAATTTATAAGAGAAATAAGGAAAACCAAATTAAAAGAGTTTATTTAAACAAGAGAAAAAAATTTTAAAATCAGAGTTCGAGGTAAGGGTTTTGGTGATCTCTTAGGGAAGGTTTTAAGCACCCTAGTATTAAGGATCAGTAAAATATGGTTGACCTACGAGCTTCAATGTGTGATTAATGTGATTATGTGCTAAAATGTTTTCTTTCTTGAAAAAATTGTCATGTCAATATTATAACTCCATATTTTGGCAAAATATTTTTAAGAAAAAAAAGTTGGTTTCTATTTGAAAAAAATGTTATAAGGGGGGTTAGAATCACTTCATTTTCGAACCAAAACACACTTAAGATTTTAAGTAGAGTTTCTACTAATTTAGTCCAATGTTATGATTTTGTCCCTTATAAGTATATATATATATATATATATACAGAGAGAGAGAGAGAGAATAAATGGAGTATATCTCCTTTGAAAAAATATAGAGTAGGTTTTATGTACCTATATACAAAGGGAACTTTACTTCTTTTATTCCATTTTAGCTCATTTGGTCAACCATATTCCACCCCAAAGCCATCTTATTTCAACTCATAATCTAAATGTATTCCCTCTTGTTTTCATGCCTTAAGGTTTGGGTTTAGGCCCAAATGGTTTAAAAAGGACCTTAAGTTATTGTAAGTCAAAAAGAGTTCACTTTAGCTTCCTTTCTCAAAAATCTATTTTCGTTTCAATTGTTCCAAAAGTTAGCCCCAATTTCCAATTTTTTACCAATGAGGCTCAAAATATGATTAAGTCCAGATTTGTTTAAAACCCAAAGATAGTCCGTTTTCTAAGTTTTACCTAAAGGGGCTACGGGCCAAATAGTGTCTGCTTTTTGTCTAAATTTATTTAGACATGCACGCTACTACTTGGTGATATTTTGCAAAAAGAAAAATATCTAAAGTTATCAATGATGTAATTATCATAAACCGTACTTAATTTTCTTGAAAGTTGTTTTTTAGAAAATATTTAGCTACTACCCTAGTCTTCCTAAATTCTAATCGCATTTGGCTTTCAATATTTTACAAGTTGTTTTACATATACAATGAGATACATATAATATACAATTATAAAATGGAAAAGAGGAAAGTTAGGCTGGTGGGCCTACCTAAGCCCACCAGTTAACCATTTTCACTCATAGTTGGACCTTCTTTGATTCCATTCATGTGGACTCGATAGAATAAGATGTTGTTGGGCCTGTGGCTCAACATTGGTTTCATGCGAGAAAACGTCCAAGTGGCCCGTATGGATTTCCATGCAAAACAAAGGGGGGAAAAGGGAATGTGGTTAGAAAGCACCAAGACGTAATTTATCTAAGGGAAAAGGGTTAAAAATGTCATACTTTGGAAAAAGAGTTAAAATATCACTGAAAGCTTTTTTTGGGTCAAAAAATACATCTCATCCTTAAAGTTTTCAAATATACACAATGTGTTGACGGAAATTATCACCCAAAAATAACTAAAATTATTTTTAAACATGCTCCATCATTTTTAAATCTAATCCACTAAACAATAACCCATCGATCCCCTTATTCCCCCAATTCTCTCAAACTTCATACCTACGAATTTGGGAGAATAAGGGGATCTTACGAGTTATTATTTAGTTGGGTAGGATTTAAATGATGGAACGAGTTTAAAAATAATTTGGTTATTTTGAGGATAATTTCAGGTCAAGGCTGAGGTATATTTGAAAAAAACTTAAGGATGGGAGATGATTTGACCCAAAATAAGTTCACATTTTTTAGACACTTTTTTCCAAAGTTATAGAAGGGGTATTTTGCCCTTTTCCCTTTATCTAAACATAAACTAGAAGGCATATACATAAGATATAGTCATATAAGCATATGTATACAAATCAATGTGCAATTTTCAGTCAAGGTACATATGCAGGCTGCCAATTAGTGCGAAAGAGGAAACAAGCCCATATTCAACATCGTTTGAGACAAAACAGTCCAAACCAGCCCACAATACGCAGACAAGAAACAAAATCCCAAACAGACTACTCGTTTAAAACACAAGCAGGCCCAAGAGGGAGTGGGATCATGCAGTTTCACAACCAAGTAATCCTATCCAGATTTTTAAGTCATTCACTAAAGATACATAAACAGTCTACTCACACAGATAAAGAGAAGGGATCACATCAACTTCAAGTTCAGCCTACCCACATTCAAAAACTAAAAGGGGTAAAAAGGGAAGGGCAGATATGAGAAGCATTCTGGCCACATAGACAGTTTCAGGCAAAAAGGCAAAACATCACCATCTAGACACATAGCATAGTTTAAAACTAAATGAGTTATAAACTATCCTAACAAATGCAGAAATAATTTTTAAATGATACAATAGGAGTAACCTATGAATTCTTAACCATCACTCTGAACTTATAAACCGCAAGATTTTTTAAACCACACATGATGAAATGACTGGAGAGTTCATTAAGAGATTAAGACAGTCACGACACAATTTCACTAAGTCGCGCGGGCATCTACCTTTCCCGCCTCAGTAATCGAACCCCTATCCCATCAATCTTAAAGACATGAAATAATAGATAAATAAGTGGAAGAGACAGAAATACATAAGTCTTACGGTAAGGATATAAGAAAATGCGGAAGTAAGAAAATACACCCCAAAATCTGGTCTAGTCATACAAGAGCATTTAACTAAATACTAAAAGTTTGGATAATAATAATAATACATCAATTGTCTCAAAATGTCTCAGAATATCAATTAAGACATAAATAAAAGAAGAATCTTCAAGGCGGCGAACATCCTCGTGCTCACCCTGTAAGACTCTAAACAGCAACCCTCAAACTACTATCAGCCACTAGGAGTAGAGGTCGAACCCACCTGGAATTCTGCATTAATAAAAGAATGCAACAAGTGCATGTCAGTACAAACAACAAGTACTGGTAGGTACCATAGGCCGACTAAGATTAGCTAACATATATCAAGGAAATAAAGTAAGATAAACAGGTTAATCAACAAGGTATAAGTCAATCACGAGCTAGTAACCCCAAGTACAGGTCATCACCTATGTTATAGCATCTAAACCAAAATGTGTCAAGTCTGAATATGTTCAATCCGAATCCGTATATCACAAGTACATCACAAGAATATTACAATAGAAGCCATAGTACAATGCAATGCAATAATGTATGGAATGTGAATGTAATGCATATACGCACCGTACACGTACTCGACGATGTAACATTACATCCCAAGCGGCGCAACCCACGTGGGACCGCAAGTCCATGTACCCTCACGATTCGGGCAACAACCTCTGCAATCGCAACTAGCACTCATACCTCGATTCTGGGATAAACATCGGACATCGGTCCTCACATCACTCTCATCCAACTGAGCCCAGCTTATAACATTATTTCCTTGTATATCATCAATGTATCAACATAATATCTTGAAGGATAAGAATGCGTGCAATGTATGAGTTCAATGTAAATAATCAAATCACTATCAAAAGTACCACACATGGGCACACCAACAATATCAATAAAAGGCTACACAATACGCCATAATAGAATCACTATCCTTGTCTCAAACGACAACAAGTAAGGTGCTACAATATCATAATAAAGATATAGCAATAGTCACCAATATCTACTATCTCCACGTGGCATCGAGCCAACATCAATAGAACAAGAACAAGATAAGTCGCAACGCAACGGGGTGGCTAACCCCCAAATCACACAACAGGGCCACCGAAGATTTACATGCATCCTCCGATAATATCGTCTAAATATATGCTTCGCTAAATGAAGTCTCACTATAGGGTAAACTGTAACCTACCTGGAAGGCCGAACAACAAGATCTCCACAATCACACCTTAGTCTTTTCTTTCCTTTGAGCCAAAGAAAGTCTAAGCACCTTAGAATCAAGAAATTAGAATCAAGAAGAACATCGATCAAACCCTACTTCTATTCAAGACCAAAATTCCTGATCTATGGAATGGATTTTACGAACTAGAAGGGTGAAATTAGGAATCTAAAGGTTCCAACATGAAATTAAAGCTTTAGGTGATCAATTCCCATTAATATCAAGCTGGAATAACCAACAATTTACTCAAACTCGGATTCTAGGCAAAATCCCCAATTTTGGGTGTAAACCCTAACTTCCAATTCCATAAATTAGCCACTAATTAGAAAGAAATTATGAAATAAAGGATTCTAATCACTAATTCCATGCTTAAAGAAGCTAACCCAACCAATAAATCCAGATTACAAAGCCTAGCAGAAGAACTCATTGAACCTTCTTTTAATTCTTGAACTCTTAGTGAACTAGCATGATAATAGAATCTTAAGGTGATAATGAAATCATGGAATAGAAAGAAGATACAAGGACTTACCACCAAAAATTTTCCCCAAGAATCACCTTGAAATGCTCCCAATAACTCAGTTTTTGGAATAGCAATGAATGAGGGAGAAAGGGTGTTTTAAGACCCGAATTGTTTGTTTAACTTGTTTTCAATTCTCATCAGATTAGATTTCAGTGACACACACATAGAAACAACACCCAAACTCATCCTAACTTACATCAGACTCAGTAGGGACAAGGGGAATACTAACATGTTTTCATTGTAGGATAGTCATATGCAGACATAGAATTCATTTCAACCCTTCATACATCAAACAACTAGCATAGAGGTGAATTTAACATGTATAAGTTGGGTAATTAAATAGATCATCATGTTGAGTCTAATTTAATAGGCATGGAGTGATATCAAGACAACATATTTTAACAGATCCACATCTTAGACTAACAGGCATAGTGGTAAACAAAAACTAAAGCATCCCATAAGTTTGTAATCATATTCATGATGCATAGCTGAGTGTAGACAGATTTGATTGAACCTTTAACTATGCTAATGGACCCACAAGTGACTGCATATGAAGGCTAAGGCCATGTTCAGATTCCAAATAGGTTTATAGACATATTAGTGGCAACAGATGTCATGCTTTGGCATATACTTGTTTAAAATGGAAACTCAACTAGTATCCACACATGTTAAACTTCTTTAAAGGACTAATAAATACATATGAGATCAAAATTTATCAATATCTTTTGAACATAGGTTTTGAGCATACTAGTTACACAGTCACTTATCAACCCAAGTTTTTCTAGGTGGTTGACTTTTATAAATCATGCTTAAACTATCATATTTAACGAAGACTTCATCTAATATAAATGACCTAGGCAGGCATGTTAGCAACTATCACTAGCAGTATCTAGACATATACTCAAGTATTTTTGAGCTAACCAAAGCTTAACAACATTAATGACTAATCTACCAGAACTTAAACAAACATGCTAAAACTACCATTAGCTAACGGAAAAATAAGCTTAAGCAAACATCTACATAGATAAACGACTAAACTAGCAGTAAACACTAATAATCCTACCCTAATCGTACAAGAACATAAACATAAACACATAAGCAATTACAAGTAACTAAAATAACCAAAATGCTCAAAAATGACTGAAAGGAAAGACATTTACCTCTTTCAAGTACAGTCTTGATCGAGATTTAGAGTTGAGATCCTTACTCCTCCTCGAAACTCAGCCACAAACAAGAATGAATTAAAAAATTTAAATTTAAACCTAATTAATTAAAGGTTTCAACAAAGAATTCTAAATCCCTAGTTAAATTAGGTATTTTGCTCAGATTTGAGGCTTGTGAGAGTATATCAACGAAGGTATCTATTGAAGTGAGATATGGGGTTCTTTATATAGAACCCCAAATCTGAAAATTGTGAAACCCTAATTCGATGTGGGACAAGTGAAATTTTTAAGGGATTCATCTTGAATCCCGCCTAAATCCCAACAGCCAATAAAAATTGGGCATTCAAAATCAAAATGGGACAGAAACAATTAAGATTTGTACTAGTTTTTTACCCGTGTAACGTAGAAAAGTAAGAAAAAGGAGAGATATACCTCATTTGGGTGCTTCTACAACGGAGAGAGGGTAAAGCATTAAATGCTTTAGCCAAATCGGTGGAGCAAAGGCTGATAAAGCAAACATACGCCTGAACCTTACCAAAAATGGCAACGATGACCGAAGGGGAGTTTGGGCCGGGTCTGGTCTCTTGTGGACTGGGCCTGGCCGAAATAGAAAGGGGAAGGGGAAAGAGGATCTGGGCCCAAATATACGCGCTTATATATGGTATACACGGATAAACCCGTATATTCGTGTATATACGTAGGGGTAAATGTAATTGAAAAATGTCTATTAATTGAACCTTTCAATTATGACTACATCATAACTAATTGACCAATTAATTAATTTAAAATACGGCCATATGCATAAAATGATGAATTTTGCAATTATAACCTTGGTTAACCTTGTTCATTCAATTTGGTTATCTCAATCATAGCCCTAATTACCACATAACAAATAATTGATTATTTCAAATACAACCACAATTAATCACATGGCTAATTGTAGTTAATTTGAGCATACAATGCAAATATGGTTATGCAACTTGTAAAATTGAGATGTGAATTGATTATTTCATTTAATTAATCAATTTTCTTGAAATTAAACGGAGTAAAATATTTGTCAACTTGACACTTGATAATTTTAAACAATTAATTGAATAATTATTTTGAGTTGTTTTTTTCTGATTAATCTTGACAAATACTTTGATATTAGTAGTAAAAATATGTAAATTACTTTAAAAATGACTTTATACATATTTGCACTCATTTTGTCAAATGAAATAGCAAAATATTATCAAAATAATTTTGTAAAAATCATTTTGGTTTATAAAATACATATTTCACTCATCCAAGAACTCTGGACAATTAAATAAAATTATTGGAGGTCAAAAATTAGGTGTCAACACTTCCCGTCTGGTTTTCTAAGTCCTGAATCATGAATATTGCTTAGTTTAAAGATATGAGGTGTTACCCTCCCCCCCCCACCCCACACACCGCCTACCCTACCCCCTAACCCTCACAACACCGTGCCCACTCCCAACCTCCCCTCTTCGCCCCCACACTCCCACTCAACCCCCTCCCACTCGCCTAACCATTGCCTACCCCTCGACCCCCATAATCACCCCGCCCCACCAACCAACCTATTACCTTCAACCCCATACATCCAACCTTACCTCTCTGCCCACACCTGTTATGCTTGTGGGGCTGATGTAAGGATCAATTCCCATGATTTACTGCAGGGATTGCAAGTAGTCCGTTTCCTACATGGAAAAAGTGGTCCAATTACTACTGGGTTTAGGCTTTTTCGTAACCTATATATACATGGCTTCCTTTGTAATTATGTATCCTTGTAAAAACATCTTTCATTGAGAATTAAGAGTTGGTGACGATTGTGGTTTTCTTCCCCTTAAGGGTTTCCACGTTAAAATTGTTTGTTCTTCTTATTACGGTTCACTTTTACACGAGGCATAAAAAGCTACTTCGAGGTTGTGGACTCTATTGGATTTTTGTATTTTCTAGTATCGCCACCTAATTTACAAGGGAAATTAGGAAAATCAAGTTAAAAGGGTTTTATCAAACAAGAGAAAATTCCCTTTTAAACCAGTGTTCGAGGTAAGGGTTCTGGTTGCCCCTTAGGGAAGGTTTTAAGCACTCTAGTAAGGTTTTAAGCACCCTAGTATTAAGGATCCGTAGAATACAGTTGACCTACGAGCTTCAATGTGTGAATATTGTAATTATTTGCTTAAAATGGTTTACTTCCTTATATAACTTGTCATGGCATATCACAACTCATAAGTTTATATCTTTTTGGAAAAGGCATATAAGGTTTAAATAGTCATGTTACTTTCCGGACCAAAAACTCACTCAAAGTTTCCTTTATGTAGAGTTCAACTTAATTTAGTCCCAAGTGTCATGTTCAATTTAATCCTTACAAGAAGTTGAGTGTATTTCTTTTGTAAATATGTCATGGATGTACGCGTATGTAGAGGAGTTTTTGCACTTTTTGTTTTTTCTTTCAATTTTAGGTTAACCAAATCCTACTGTTAAATCTTTACACCCAAAATAAGGTTTAAGCGTATTTCCTCTTATTTTTTGACCTAAGGTTTGGACTTGGGCCCAAAAAGGTTTAAAATAACCTTAAGTTTTGAAGTTGGTTTTTTGATACAATTCATTCATTTTTTCTTTGAAATCGCCTTTTTGTTTTCTTTTCATTTAAAATCAGCCCAAGTGTATAGAAGTTAAATTCCGATTTTTGGTCCAAATTGAAGGTTCAAAACAGTCCCATTTTTAAAAGTCCGCATACCCGTATATACATATACTGTATATCAGTTTCCAGTTTTCAAAGACTTAACCAAAATCTGTTTACCAATTTCGTGCATCATCTATCCTTATTAAGTTTGATTTGAAAATCATTTGAGAAATCCCTAACTTTCTATGTGAAATTCCTAAGTTCTAACACATCCGGGTTTTAATATTTTACAGTCATTTTTTTACATATACAAGTTATATAAAAATTGGAAAAGAGAATAGCTAGGCTAGTGGGCCTACCGGAGCCCACTAGTTGCCATTTTCACGCATGGTTGGGTCTTCAATTAATTTTATTATTCCGTATTTGATAGAAGGAAAGTGTTGGGCCCTTTGCTCGACAGTGGTTCGAGGAAAGTGCCCGAATGTCCCAAGTGCGATTCCATGCAAAGACAAAGAGGGGAAAAGCAAGGATATGGTTAGAAAACACCTAGACTTAGTACAAGGCATAATACATAAAGAGGCCCTCATACTTGGCCTCAGCTGGCAAATATGCCCTCCAACTTTGGGTGTGCACAAATAGACACCTCAACTTGTCTCCACTAAGTCAGTTGAACACTCCAACTTACAAAATGATCATCCAGACACCTAAAGTTTTATGTGTCACGTCAGCGCCACATAAATGCCACGTCAGCATTTGTGTTTACGTGTTCAACTTTATACGAAGTTGAGGTGCCTACTGTGCACATCCAAAGTTGGAGGACATATTTGCCAGCGGGGACAAGTTTAAGTGTTATATCCCGTATTTTGTACATCGGGACAATCCCGCTTAAGCTGCGATAAGTTAGGGACAAGACTAATCCCATACAAAGTCGAGACTTTTAACCACGATCTTGTTTTAAGACATAAGTTGCTTGTGATTTTGTTGGCATGGAATATTAAGGAAAATTTGGGGTCAAAAGTTATTTTTGGAAAGTAGCTATTTCATGAAAAAAAAAAAAAGAGGCGTGGCCGGCCACGTAAGGTGTGGGCCAGCAATACGTGGAAGGCAATATATGTGAAA
>NC_081344.1:63817777-63839680 GCF_029784015.1 Lycium ferocissimum
ATGTATGTATTATTTTGATAGCAAAGGGGCTCCTATATAAAGTAAGTATGTTTAAATGAAATATTTTTCTATGATTATGAGCATAAGATATATGAATGAAAGCAGATGAGGAATAGAATGAGTGGTGCTCGGTGGTTAGCCCCGAAAGCCCGTCATGGCCCTAGTCGGGTCGTGACAATCTTCAAGACAGCGAACGTCTCGTGCTCACCCTGTAGACTCTTAGCCATCCTGATAGTGACTATCAGCCATAGGAGACGGAAGATGATCGGCGAGGATTGTGCATTCATAAAAAGAATGCGGCAAGTGCACGTCGGTACAAAATCACGATCTTGGTAGGTATGTAGGCCGACTAAGTATAGCTAACATAATTAGAACAATAAGGTAAGATAAGCGGATAAATCATCAAGTATAAGTCAAACACAAGTCAAAACCAAATACGCGTCATCTTTAGATTGTAGCATCTAAACTCAAGTGTGCCAAGTCGCAATATACCCAATCCGAATCCAATTAACACAAGTAAATCACCAGATCATCACAGTATAATTCATAATGCAATTGTAACGACCCTCCCGGTGGTTATGGGAAATGTAGGATCACCCCACCAAATAGAACCTTGAGGTAGAAGGCAAATTTCAACAAAACTCGGTCATAAGTCTAAGAACTGAAAATTTGAATAGTTTGTGATTGTTGTGTGATTTTTTTAAATCCATCGGGGGGTGACGTAAAACATTAGGACTCCGTTGGGAATTTCGAGGCCACAGGTAGATTCGTATGATGTTTTTATATATATGTGCATGTTTGTTTGTGTTTGTGAGGCCTCGGATGAAATATTGGGTGATAGAGTGAAAAATTGGGCAAAAAGTCTAGCTCACTGCCCAAATGGCAATCTTTGCGACCCCCTGCGCTGAGGGGCGAGTTTGAGTATCATTTGTGGCGGGCCATGACGCAATGGCTACATCGCCATAGCGGAACATAGACTGCCATAGCGGAGTTCGGGGTTTCGTTGGTCCGCTATAGCGGGCACTTGGTTATAACGAGACATTAACGACGATAAATTGGCTATGTGACGCGGTCGTCGGGGGGCGAAAATACAGGTGTTTTAAGTACTTAGTCCCACATTATTTATTCATAAAACTCCAACACAGTTTCCCACAAGCACTTAGGGTGAAATTCCAAGCTAGGGTAAGAATGCTCTTGAGAGATAAGTCTCATCCATCCCTTTCAATAATTTCGTATCTGTCATACCCCACCGAGGGGTATGACGGGCTCCGACCCATAGGCTAGGACCCTAACTTAATAGTTACTTTGAGCATTATATACCCTAATTCAAAGAACACCTGTACGCAGAAAAGGCCCAACATAGAAATATCCAATAATTCAACATATATATTCATACGGAATCGACTAAGTCGCTATATAACATCACGAGTATCACAAAGCGGCAAGGCTATCGAAAAAGTATCAAGAGCTCAAAATAAGGCCGACAAGGCCATACATAATATTTACATACCTCACTATGTCTATGAGCCTCTAAGAGTGTACATAAGAACATGTATTACACAAGCAAAAAAGTACTAAAAGATAACGGTAAGTGGTATAGCCGCACTTGCCGACATTGAAAGGCGGGAGTCCTCTTGCGGTCGCTCCTCAATAACCACTGGCCGAGCTTGCGGCACAAAATGCGGCGTCCCATGCAATGGGACGTCGGTGCGGGTAAAAAGTACTAAGTATGTAAGGTTGGAATCAATAACATAAGTAAGACGAATATAAAGAGATTAGCAAGAATCGCCCGTACGAGAATGTATAATATACAATGCATAAGTTTAAAATCATATGCAAGCATATATAACGTACCCGGCCTTTTTAGGACTCGGTGTGTAACGTAACCGGCCCTTTCGGGACTCGGTGTGTAGCGTACACGGCCCTTTCGGGACTCGGTGTGTAATACCGAATTTCGATTAGTGGTTGCACGATAGGTGCCGTACCCGGCCGACTATAAGCGCAGCCCGGTGTAGTAAAATAGTGCATACATATATATATATATATATATGCAATGCATAATAAGCCAATGAAGTAACAACGGCCTTTCGGAGTGACATAAGGTCGTAACCTTCGAATGAATTATGGAACTCGTATCGAATCAAGGAATTAGCTTAATGATGAAAAACATGATAATACGGTAAGGATCAATTAAATAATTAAGGCATTAAGATTTGAAATACATAGCATAGGAATGGAGTGAATTTGTTAGGAAACGCTCATGTTTATGTTCTAGTTGGATTCATGCCAAAGAAAGAGAGAAACGAACACATTACATACCTTATCCATCAAGCCACCACTTAAAGAATCCCTTACTCCGATACTTGCCCTTCACTCGAACCTATATATCGAGAAATACATCTTTAATTATACTTTCATTATATTTCCATCAACTTATAAGCACTAATTATTGAAGACTAATTTTGGTTACGAAAATTTGGGCGGCATCTCCCACCATATCATCTACTTCCTCCAAATACCAAAACAACTCCCAAATCGGAGGGTCCAAAGTAAGAAAGTCATGCACGCGGGAACTAACAGCCCTGTCCGGAAGGCCAACATGCCGCTGAGTCTGAGAAGCCACGAATCTAGTCAACAAGGATCATTTCGCAGATGTGATCTATAGCGATAGGGGAGGAGGTTTGGAGGGTGAGGAGCGGAGGTCCGGAGCTATCATGCTCTTCCCAACCGACGGGGGTGGAGGTAGCATGCAAGGGGTAGAGATCTGAGTATCGCATGCCCTAACTCGGGCTGAGGATACTCGGCCGGCCTTCCCCGAAACGGTGCCGCATTCTCGCTCGACTTTCTTTTCCTCGGAGGCATCGCTGAAAATTAAACACGGAAAGATTAGATAGTTGCATTCTTAACTTGGCTCTATCGCACGATCTAGATCATGAAAAAAAGTATCTTCCTAAATACCCTGTAGCCTCCTGGCTATAAATATAGTGCACGACATACCGATAACTAGGACTCTACTGGACACGGCTCTTAGATATCCCTAGGGTGACGTACGACACTAATTTGTCACACCCAGGGGTATGACGGGTCCGAACCATGGCGGGACCACTAGCAATAGTTACTTTGAGTATCATATACCCTAATTCAAAGAACACGCAACGCGCGAGAAAAGGCCAACATAGAAATATCCAATAATCCAACATATATATTCATATGTGAACCGACAAGGTCCTTTACAACATCACAAGTATCACAAAGCTGGCAAGGCTATCAGAAAAGTATTAAGAGCTCAAAAAAAGGCCGACAAGGACATACATAATATTTACATACCCCCACTATGTCTATGATCCTCTAAGAGTGTATATACGAACATGTATTACACGAGCAAAAAAGTACCAAAAGATAGTAAGTCGGAGTAGTGGCACTTGCCGACACCGGGCGAAAGTCCTACTACGATCGGCTCCTCAATAACCCCTGTCGAGCGGCACGGCACGAAATGCGACGTCCCGTGCAATGGGACATCGGTACGGGAGATATAAAGACCGAGTATGTAAGGTCGGAATCATATAATATGAGTTTAAATCATATGGAGATATATATATATATATATATATATATATATATATATATATATATATATATATATATATATATATATATATATATGCATATATATATATAATAGTATCATCATCATAACGTACCCGGCCTTTTCAGGACTCGGTGTATAACGTACCCACTTTCGGGACTCGGTGTGTAGCGTACCCGGCCCTTTCGGGACTCGGTGTGTAATACCAACTGATCAGTGGTTGCACAATAGGTGTCGTACCCGGCCGACTATAGCGCGGCTCGGTGTAATAAAATAGTGCATACATATATATACAATGCATAATAAGCCAATGAAGTAACAACGGCCTTTCGGAGTGACATAAGGTCGTAACCTTCGAATGAATTATGGAGCTCGTATCAAATCCAAGGAATTTGCTTAATGATGATAAACATGATAATACGGTAAGGATCAATTAAATAATTAAGGCATTAATATTTGAAATACATAGCATAGGAATGGAGTGAATTTGTTATGGAACCCTCATGTTCATGTTCTAGTTGGATTCATGCAAAAGAAAGAGAGAAACGAACACCTTACATGCCTTTTCCGTCAAGCCACCACTTAAAGAATCCCTTACTCCGTTACTTGCCCTTCACCCGAACCTATATATAGAGAAATACATCTTTAATCATACTTTCATCATATTTCCATCAACTGATAAGCACTAATTATTGAAGACTAATTTGGGTTACGAAAATTTGGGCAGCATCTCCCCTATATCATCTACTTCCTCCAAATACCAAAATAACTCCCAAAAAATACCAACAACATCAACAAAAATATCCTCAATATTCTACAAGATAAAAATGTACAATTCTATCCAAAACTCTCTTCAAACTTCAATCCATAAGCCAACAACACCAACACAATAATTATAACTCTTATTCTCATAAATATTCCTAAATCAATATTAATAAAGAGAGATTCACACCTTGCCGTTGCTAGAATATTAAGATCTTCAATATTTACTTTGAATTCAAGCCAACTCCAACGCTAAATGAAACTATAATCGCGGCTATAAGCTATCCAGATCCCGATTAATACTCCGTCACTCAAAATTACTCAAAATTCTCACTTTTGTGTTGTATATGAGCTTTCATATGTTGCTGAGCTTTCTAGAATATTTTAGGAGATTATGATGGAGAAAAATGGGGTTTTTAACCATTTTATAATGGATAAGAGTCGGTTGGCGCTATAGCACTATAGCAGCGCGCCCTACTCTGCCCGCCTAAATTGTAACGTCCATAATTCTCTACTCCGATGTCTTATCGACGAGCGATTTGTTGCGTTGGAAACTAGACTTCATGAACTTCAATTTAGGCTTTTTCTTTGCTTTAAAACTCCTCATATACTAAAAGATATTCTTTCTCAAAGTTGGACCAAAATTGCCCTTATATTTTTCCATAAAATCCAACAAACTTAATTTCCTTGATCCACTTGTCTTCCAATCCTTCCGTAGCTTATTATATAAACTTAAACCCTCGTAACCATGAGATAGGTGCATACAATCTCACATATCCTAGGAAGTCCTCCACGTCTATACTTAAAACAACTAATGCCTAATAAATTTCACGTACAAAACTACGAAGTGTAATATTCTCTCCCCCTTCAAAAACATTCGTCCTCGAATGTTGGAATACCTGAGGGTTAATCAAACTTTCACGGAATGTTAGTAAAGTATCTCTTGTGATTGGAGCACCACTAATCTCCTACATGTCACAAGTCCTAATCACAGGACCTACATGATACCGTAATCAATGACACGCAGTCATGCAATGTTTAGAATAATATTTCTCATCTTATTGACTCTTAAGGGTTGGGGTATAATTTTTACCTTGTGTGATTTTTACGGATAAGACAGAATCTTGCAAGACTTCTTCTGGGACGGTATTAGCTGGGGCAGGGAATAAATGAGGGTACTTGGCCTTCATTTCTGCTTCGGCTTCCCACGTCATCTCTTCCTTGTCCCTACTTCTCCATAGAACCTTCACTGAAGCCACATCTTTGTTTCTGAGTTTGCGGACTTATCGGTTGAGTATAGAAACTGGTTCTTCCTCGTATGTTAGATTCTCTATGACTTAGATGTCATCAACAGGTACGATTCTGGAGAGATCTCCACAACATTTTCTCAGTATGGATATATGAAAAACTGAATGAACTGTTTGCAGTTCTGATGGTAGCTCCAATTCATAAGCTATTTGGCCTACCTTTCGGATGATCTTATAAGGTCCGACCTTTCGGATGATCTGAATGAACTGCTTGCAGTTCTGATGGTAGCTCCAATTAAGTTTTCCTTTCTTACCAAACCGTATCACGGCTTTCATAGGTGATATTTTCAGAAACACCCAATCACCTACTTGAAACTCCAATTCTCGTCGTCGTACATCTACATAAGATTTCTGATCACTCTAAGCCATATGTAACCGTTCCTGAATAAGCTTTACTTTTTCAATAGCCTGATGAACAAGGTCTGGCCCAAATAAGTTTGCTTCTCCGACTTCACACCAATTGGCAGGGGACCTACACTTCCTACCATATAAAGCTTCATAGGGAGCCATTTTGATACTGGCATGATGGTTTTCGTTATAAGCAAACTCTATCAGAGGCAAATGGTCATCCCAACTCCCTTGGAAATCCAGTGCACAGGCTCGTAACATATCTTCCAAAGTCTGAATAGTCAGCTCCACTGCCCGTCTGACTGTGGATGGAAAGTCATACTAAGGTTTACTCGAGTACCAAGGCTTTCCTGAAAAGATTTTTAGAACTTTGCCGTAAACTAAGTGCCTCTATCCGAAATAATGGACACAGGAATGCTGTCAATACGCACAATCTCCTTAAGATACAATTTACCATAGTCTTCAGCAGCATAGGTGGTCTTTACCAGCAAGAAACAGGCTCATTTGGTTAGTCTATCAACAACCACCCAGATATAATCGAATTTGCGACGAGAACGGGGCAATCCTGTAATGAAATCCATATTTATCACTTCCCATTTTCACGCTGAGATCTCCATTTCTTGTAATAAACCACTGGGCTTCTAGTGTTCGATCTTTACTTGTTGGCAAGTGGGGCATTGAGATACAAAGTTAGCAATATCTTTCTTCATACCATTCCACCAGTAAAAGCCCTTGAGGTCATGATACATCTTGGTGGATCCGGGATGAATTGACTACTGGGAGTAGTAAATTCTGACATGATCCTGTCCCGAAGCTCGGTTACATTTGGAACGCACAAACGACCTCGATGTTTGAGAACCCCATTTGAATCAAGTTCAAAGGCTGAGATCCGATTTTGTTGCACTCCTTCCTTAATATTAACTAAAACAGGATCTTCAAACTGTTGAGTCTTTACATCCGAGGCAAAAGTCGATTGGGATATATTCTATAAAGCAATTCCAGTGTCCTCTAAATCTAGTAAGCGAACTCCTAAATTTCCTAAGCGATGAAGTTCGCTGGTCATTTCCAATTTTTTCGCTGGCACATACAATAGACTACCCATTGATTTGCGACTTAGGGCATCAACTACAACATTAGCTTTGCCAGGGTGATATAAAATCTCAACATCGTAATCTTTTAGCAATTCGAGCTATCTTCGTTGCCTCAAATTCAATTCCTTTTGCCTGAATATATATTGAAGGATTTTATGGTCCGTATAGATATCAACATGAACTCCGTATAAATAATGCCGCCATATCTTCAGAGCGTGAATCACTGCTGCCAATTCAAGATCATGGGTTGGATAATTTTACTCATGTTTCCGTAGTTGTCGGGAGGCATAAGCAATCACCTTACCATTTTGCATCAGCACACATCCCAGGCTGGTGCGTGACTATTACAGTATACAGTGTAACCCTCGGTGCCTCCTGGAAAGGTGAGAACCGGAGCGAATTTCAACTTATCCTTCAATTTTTGGAAGCTTCGCTCGCACGCTTTCGACTATTGAAACTTGGCCCCTTTCTGGGTTAATTTTGTAAGGGGACCTGCTATAGAAGAAAATCCCTCCACAAATCTTTGATAATATCCAGCAAGACCCAAGAAACTTCATATTTTCAAAGCGGTGGTTGGTCGGGGCCAATTCTTGACGGCTTCGATCTTCCGATCGTCAACTCTAATACCCTCGTCAGACACAATATGGCCTAGAAAAGCAATTGAAGTTAGCCAAAATTCACATTTGGAGAATTTGGCATATAGTCTTTGATCTCGCAATGTCTGCAACACTTTTCGGAGGTGGTCAGCATGTTCCAACTCCGAAGGAGAATATACCAAGATATCATCGATAAATACTATAACAAAAACATCCAAGAAGGGCCGGAACACTGTATTCATTAGTGCCATAAATGTTGTAGGAGCATTTGTCAATCCGAAAGACATAACTAGGAATTCAAAATGCCCATATCTCGTTCGAAAACAGTCTTTGGAATGTCTTCCCCTTTTACACGTAGTTAATGGTATCCTGACCTTAAGTCAATCTTCGAGAAGCACTTGGCACCATGTAGCTGGTCGAACAAATCATCAATTCTCGACAATGGATATTTGTTCTTGATAATTACCTTATTCAATTGCCGGTAGTCAATACACATTCTTAGTGAGCCATCCTTCTTGTGCACAAATAATACCGGTGTTCCCCACGGAGACGTATTGGGCCTAATGAAGCCCTTATCTAACAGATCCTGCAATTGCACCTTTAATTCCCGCAGTTCCACAGGAGACATACGATAAAGGGGAATAGAGATGGGTTGAGTGCCCGGATACACATCAATCGCAAATTCAATTTTCCTTTCGGGGAGGGAGGCACAGTAATTCATCGGAAATACATCACGAAATTCATTAACTACAGGAACAGATTGCAAGTTTGGCAGTTCGGCTTCAGTGCTCCTAACTCGAACCAAATGATAAATATAGACTTTGAAAATCATCTTTCGCGCCTTAAGATAGGAAATAAACCTACCCCTTGGAGCTGGAGTATTGCCCTTCCATTTAATAATCGGTTCACCCGGAAACTGAAATTTCACCGTTTTGGACCAACATTCAATATTGGCATAGCAAGAGGCTAGTAGTCCATACCCATAATAGCATCGAAATCCACCATTTCTATTTCCACCAAATCAACAAAACTCTCACGACCACATATCGTAACCACACACTTACGATAAATTCGTCTTGCAACAACAGGTTCCTCGATCGGTGTAGAAACTAGGAAAGACTTGGGCAAAGATTCGGGCTTAATACCAAACTTATCAGCAATATAAGGAGTGATATAAGATAGTGTGAAACCCGGGTCAATCAATGCATAGACATTATAAGAACAGATGGATAAAATACCGATCACCACATCTGAGGATGACTCCAGATCCTGCCACCTTGTAAGTACATAAATACGATTTTGGCTACTGCCGGAACTAGACACCTGACCTCTTCTCCTACCTCTACCTGCTGGGACTAGAGAAGAAACTTGCCCAGGAGGGCGAACAGAAGATGAGGAGCCTGCGATCGAACTTGTCGGCTGTGCCGGACCACCTCTGCCACGAGATGGACAATTTCCCATAACATGACCAGGCTGCCCACAAGAGTAACACACCCCCATACCCTGGCGGCACTGGCCAAAGTGGCCCTTATCGCACCGATCATAATGGGGCAGTGGGGGCCTTGCCTGGCTTGATTCTCCCCTATAAGAAGGAATTGGCGCTCTCGAACTCTGACTCGATCCAGAAAAAGTGGGTCGATCATAACGCTGCCTTGGAAATCGAGAGGGGGCACTAACTGCTGAAGGAGCTGATCTTCTTTAAGAATAGGGCCTTTCACCTTCCTGATAAGCACATGAATAACCTGCAGATCTGGCCCGCTTATAACAGCCATTATTCGGGTCTTGCTCGGTCCGCTGTTGACATTTAAGGTCCTCCAAATTTTGAGCATACACCTGGATGCGAGCAATGTCCATGCCACCCTGTAATGAAGCCATCATACAATCCTTAATCAAGTGAGGCCCAAGTCCAGTCACAAAACGGTGTACCCTATCTTCTATGTTAGCTACCATTGTTGGAGCAGCCACGGAGTTGAACTTCAAACTATACTTTCGCACGCTCATATTGTTCTGGCAAAGTAATAAAAACTTATCAGCCCTAGCCCAGTGAACCTCAGCAGGCAGATAATGATCTAGAAAGGCCCTGGTGAATTCGAACCATGCGCCGGAGGTGCATTACGCCCTTCGATCGTTGCGGGACTCATACCATACTGCGGCCATATCCCACAGTCTATAAGAAGCTAGCTCCACTAATTCTATATCAGAAGCATGCATTACCCTCAAAGCGCGGCCCATTCGATCTACAAAGTTCTGAGGATCATCCTTCGGGTTTGTCCCCGTGAAAATCGGAGGGTCCAAAGTAAGAAAGTCATGCACGCGGGAACCTAATTACCGTCAAGAAGGCCAACCTGCCGCTGAGTCTGGGAAGCCACCAATCTAGTCAACAACTGGATTGCATTTTGCAAGTCTTGATCTACGACGACGGGGGGAGGAGGATACCGAGGGAGCCGGAGGGTCTGGAGCTCTATCATGCTCTTCCGCAACTGATGGGGTGGAGGTAGCATGCAAGGGGGTAGAGATCTGAGCCTCACCATGCCCTAACTCGGCTGAGGATACTCGGCTCGGGCCTTCCCCAGCAGTGCCCAGTATTCTGCTGACTTTCTTCTTCCTCGGAGGCATCGCTGAAAATTAAACACGGAAAGATTAGATAGTTGCATTCTTAACTTGGCTCTATCGCACGATCTAGATGATGAAGAAAAGTATCTTCCTAAA
Organism: Lycium ferocissimum; assembly: GCF_029784015.1. Lineage (NCBI taxonomy): Eukaryota > Viridiplantae > Streptophyta > Magnoliopsida > Solanales > Solanaceae > Lycium > Lycium ferocissimum. Next base: position 63,828,177 of record NC_081344.1, read on the forward strand.
TACCCTGTAGCCTCCTGGCTATAAATATCGTGCACGACATACCGATAACCAGGACTCTACTGGATATGGCTCATAGATATCCCTAGGACTGAACTGCTCTGATACCAATTTGTCACACCCCACCTACGGGTATGACGGGCTCCGAACCATAGGCCGGGACCACCTAACTTAATAGTTACTTTGAGCATCATATACCCTAATTCAAAGAATACCTGCACGCAGAAAAGGCCCAATATAGAAATATCCAATAATCCAACATATATATATTCATATGCGAACCGACAAGGTCACTACAACATCACAAGTATCACAAAGTCAGCAAGGCTATCAGAAAAGTATTAAGAGCTCAAAATAAGGCCGACAAGGCCATACATAATATTTACATACCCCCACTATGTCTATTATCCTCTAAGAGTGTACATAAGAACATGTATTACACAAGCAGAAAAGTACCAAAAGATAGCAAGTCCGGAATAGTGGCACTTGCTGACACTGCTGAAGCTGAAAGTCCTACTGCGGTCGCTCCTTAATAACCCTGTCAGAGCCTGCAGCACGAAATGCAGCGTCCCGTGCAATGGGACGTCAGTACGGATAAAAGTACTAAGTATGTAAGGCTGGAATCAATAACATAAGTAAGACGGAGATATAAAGAGATTAGAAGTAACCTGCCATCTGAGAACGTACAATATACAATGCATGAGTTTAAAATCATATGCAAGCATATACATATATAATAGTTTCATCATCATAACGTACCCGGCCTTTTCAGGACTCGATGTATAACGTACCCGGCCCTTTCGGGACTTGGTGTGTAGCGTACCCGGCCCTTTCAGGACTCAATATGTAATAGCAACTGATCAGTGGTTGCACCATAGGTGTCGTACCCGGCCGATTATAGCGCGGCTCGGTATAGTAAAATAGTGCATACATATATATACAATGCATAATAAGCCAATGAAGTAACAATAGCCTTTCGGAGTGACATAAGGTCGTAACCTTCGAATGAATTATGGAGCTCGTATCGAATCCAAGGAATTTGCTTAATGATGATAAACATGATAATACGGTAAGGATCAATCAAATAATTAAGGCATTAAGATTTGAAATACATAGCATAGGAATGGAGTGAATTTGTTATGGAACCCTCATGTTCATGTTCTAGTTGGATTCGGGCAAAAGAAAGAGAGAAACGAACACCTTACACACCTTTTCCGTCAAGCCACCACTTAAAGAATCCCTTACTCCGATGCTTTCCCTTCACCCGAACCTATATATCGAGAAATACATCTTTAATCATACTTTCATCATATTTCCATCAACTTATAAGCACTAATTATTGAAGACTAATTTGGGTTACGAAAATTTAGGCAGCATCTCCCCTATATCATCTACTTCCTCTAAATACCAAAACAACTCCCAAACAATACCAACAACATCAACAACAATATCCTCAATATTCTACAAGATAAAAATTTACAATTCTATCCAAAACTCCCTTCAAACTTCAATCCATAAGCCAACAACACTAACACAATAATTATAACTCTTATTCTCATAAATATTCCTAAATCAATATTAATAAAGAGAGATTCACACCTTACCTTTGCTAGAATAGGAAGATCTTCAATATTTACTTTTAATCCAAGCCAACTCCAACGCAAAACGAAACTATAATCGCGGCTATACGCTATCCGGATCCCGATTAATACTCCGTCACTCAAAATTACTCAAAATTCTCACTTTTGTGTTGTATATGAGCTTTCATATGTTTCTGAGCTTTCTAGAATATTTTAGGAGATTATGATGGAGAAAAATGGGGTTTTTAACCCTTTTATAATGGATAAGAGTCGGTTGGCGCTGTAGCACTGTAGCAGCGCGCCCTGTTTTGCCCGCCTAACTTGTAACATCCATAATTCTCTACTCCGATATCATATCGACGAGCTGTTTGTTGCGTTGGAAACTAGACTTCATGAAATTCAATTTAGGCTTTTGCTTAGCTTCAAAACTCCTCACATACTAAAATATATTCTTTCTCAAAGTTGGACCAAAATTGCTCCTCATATTTTTTCATAAAATCCAACAAACCTAATTCCCTTGATCCACTTGTCCTCCAATCCTTCCGTAGCTTATTATGTAAACTTAAACCCTCATAACCATGAGATAGGTGCATACAATATCACATATCCTAGGAAGTCCTCCAGGTCTACACTTAAAACAACTAATGCCTAATAGATTTCACTTATAAAACTACGAGGTGTAACAGTAACATCTTCATGGTTATCATCCCTTTTATGGGTTTTCAATGGTGAAATTAGTAATAGTAACCCTTGAAATTAAAAAACCTTCTATACTTGATGGTTTATGATTGTTATCACTTATTTATCATCAAATGGCTTGGGTTAACTCCTCTTATTCATGAATTGAACCTTTAGAGCCATGAGCTAAGTGAATTGAGACCTAGGGTTCCATAAAAATGGTAGCTTGGACATGGAAACTGCTTGTAATTGGGGTGTTGATTAGATATTGTTATAGTTTGATGGTTAGTGATTGCTAAGGCCCTTGTAGGTTGTTTTACACCTAGAAATCATTTACCCATTGGAATAGGGCTAAAGGGAAAGGTGTCTTGCATTGATTTTGTGACTAGAATAATTGTGACTCATTAAGCATTCTAATTTCTAGACTTTGAGCGTTCCGAGACTTTACGGAAGGGAAAAGCTGTAGCTTAGTGATTCGAGTTGTTCCAGCTCTACGTTTGAGGTAGGTTACGGTCTATTTGAGTTAGGCTTTGATTAGTTGATTGTATGTGTTGTGAATTCATTAGGAGAAAGCATGTCTAGTCTTCGGGCATGATATTGTGTGGTTGAACTCCTATGTGCAATTTATTGAGTGTAGTCTTCATGCATGTCTAGTCTTCATGCATGATATTGTGTGGTTGTAGGCTTCATGCCACTATTCATGTGTGTTGAATCTACAGTTAATGTGTTGTGATGAGAAGTTAATATGATCTTCTCGGTGAAATTGTGATACGAAATGATGATTTGAGAATTGATAATAAGAGGGAAAGAAATATTGTTATGTATGGGTATATGAAAAGGCACAAATGTGACCTAGAATATGGGCGCGTGGTCCGAGGTTCGTTCCGAAAATGAGAGATACATTAATGTGGCTCGCGTCCAAGGTTCTTTCCGGAGCGGAGGTTTATGTTCGGGTCCGATGAGTATCCGAATCCAGTGGTAATATAGACACCACGTGGGTCCCCCCGGCAGTGCCGCGACTACTAAGCAACGACATCATTTAGCATTGCCATGGTAAGCTGTAGCTGGGAATGGTTATTTCGTGGTGGTATCATCCCGTTTCTCAGGTTCCCGTTGATTTGATTTCTTGATATTTTGGGTGACTTGATTGGTGATTATCCGTGGTTGACTTATTGTGATTTATTTATTTCATGTCCGTTGTCAGTTATTTATTCTATTGATTTTATGAGATATGTAACATACTAATCTTAGTCGGCCTATGGATATCTACCGGTACAAAGTGTTTGTACTAATACTACCTTGTTGCATTCTTTTGAGGGCAGATTGTGATACAGAGATTGCTACCCGCCCTCAATCTAGTGTTGAGGACGTTGCTGACAAATTTTGGCTGAGCTTCTATCCATGTCAGGCCGCCCACGAAGATCTTCCTCTTATGATGTCTATTTCCTATTCTGAACATTATGGTTATTTATTAGACAGATTTCATTCCTAGACATCTTTTAGATTAGAATCCTTGTACGATGACTTTCGGATTTTGGGAAATTGTAATAGTTAGGACTTCCGCATTTACTTCATTATTTTGCGGCATGACTTATTTTGATTTTCTTATGCTTGAATGAGTAATAACTGATTGAATTGGCTAATATAAATATAGGTTCGTAACGGGTGTATCGATTGTAAGTCGGGTTGTCCACTAGAGGGAGTGTGGGTGCAAGCCATGGCGGGTCGGGTCCCGGGATGTCCAATGCAATGCAATAATGTATGAATGAAAAAGCAATGCGCCATGCAATGCTTCGTGTACACATATACTTCTAAAGTAAACCTCCACGCTCCCGCAGCACAACCTGTGGCGACTCGGCGAAGTCTAAGTGCTACTCGTCCCGGATCTTTGCCCGACAGACAAACAAGACTCCGGATCTTTGCCCACGGAGGATTTTCATCAGCACAACCAAGGGGACCCGCGGAGTCCATGCACCTCAAGGCTCCGGCACAAACCTCGGCAACTGCTACCACTCAATCCACGATTCCGAGACAACCATCGGATATCGAACTCTCACGTCACTCTCATCCAAATCGAGCCCAGCTCATCACAGTATTTCATCAAGTATCAACAGTATATCATGAAGGATGAGAATGTGTGCAATGTATGTGTCAACATCAATAATCAAATCAATGTCACAAGTACTAAACACGGGTACGCCAACAATATACATGGAAGACTACACAAGCTATATAGAACACTATCCTTGTATCAAACATCAACAAGTAAAGTACTACAATATCATGATCAAGATAGAACAATGGTCTCCAATATCGACTATCACCTCGTGGCATCAAGCCAACAACGATAGAACAATCATGTCACAACACAACGGGGTGGCTAGCCCCAATCACACAACAGGGCCCAACCTAAGATAATATCCGACCCAACTTCATACCCGAAGGTTTACATGTTGTCTCCGATAATATCATCTAAATATATGCTTCGCTACACGAAGTCTCACCAAGGGTAAGCCATGACCTACCTGGATGGCCGAACAACAATCACACCACAATCACTCCTTAGCCTCCCCCTTCCGCTGAGCATCAAGATCAAGAAAGTCTATTCATATTCGAAATCTAGATTAGAAATCATGATGGTCGATACCTATATTGCTATAATTCAAAATGGGTCAAAAACCAACCCTAGAATTTGGGGAAACGGGGCCCACAAGGTCAAACAGGAAATTCGGGGGTAAAATATCCAATTAAACACAAGATGATCAAAATCCATCAACCAATTGCTAAATTAACTCAAGGATCGAATTTCGAAATTCAAGCAAAACCCCTAATTTTTGGTATAAACACCAACTCTTAAATTCAAGAATTCAATACCAATAATGGAAGGTATTTGATTAACAACCTTAGATACAACATAATCTAGCATAAACCCAACCAACAAATCTTGATTTAGAAGCCTAGATAAAATATCCATTAAACCCACTTTAGTCTTCCATTACTAATGAACTAATAAAGAGAAAGGAATCCTAAGATGATTAGGGATTATGAAATAGCAAGGGGATTAGAAGGACTTAGCACCAAGAATTTTCTCTAAGAATCCTCTAGAATTGTTCCGAAGAGCTCAATTTTCGGAATGGAAATAAATGAGGGACTTAAGGCATTTAACACTTCATTCAATTAACTAACTGCCCGTCGCCAGCTTCCGTGACAAAATTACTCTCCCGCCGGTCATGCTTGGGGCATGCATCGCTTCACCGGCAGGTGACCGTTTTCCAACGTACCGTCGACAGCCGGTGCCGCCAAAGCGGCACTAGACGCCGTAAACTTTCCCAAGTTTCACACTTTAACTCGACCACTAATACCACCCCCGAGGCCATCTCGCTCACAAACCACATACACGTACACACACATAAAAATACGCTAAGAGCTGAGCGCGCTCGTGGCCTGAATTTTCGAGGTCCCGTCGACCGAGTCAACACCCGATACCACAATTTCAACTTCCCAACCCAAGTCTCAAAATGCGTCCGAGTGCATTGGGAACCGAACCAGATATACACACAAGTTCTAAAAGACCATCCGGACCTCTCGGAATCGACGAATTTCTAAAAAAGGCCAGTTTACCTAAAAGTCAACTTTGAGTCAACTCTTTTTTGCTTTAAGCCCAAATTTCACAAAAAGTCACCCGAATCAAATCTAAACATCTCGGGAAGTGTGTCAACGGTCCCTTCAGGTCAAAAGTGAGCTAATCAAGCTCGGGAAAGGGGCAAAAGTGCCGAAAAAGCTATAACGACCAAGCGGGTGGTTACATCTCACCTCTTTGAGTGTTCAACGGCTGATATGGAGGAGAGAGGGCAAGAGCAATTATTGCTCTTGCCCTAAACGATGAGCAATTCTGAGAAAGCAAGAGCGTACATCACGTTACCGCCTCATTTTTGGCAAACGAAGAGAGCGAAAGTTATATATGTGCAGCGGCTTTCGGTGGTTTTTGAAACCCTTTTCACCGAAGAAATGAAATGCTTAGGGCTTCAGGCTGGTACAAAAGGTAGAAGAGGGGTCACGGTCTTGTGTCATATTGGCCGGACCTAGCCATTTTCAAAAAAGAAAGGGGCTGACCCAATTAGCATATGTATACATGTATATTCTCGTGTATATATGTATATATGTACATAAAGAAGGATAAAACGTGCAGTTTTAACAAATAGCCAAAATTAAAACATGACAATCGATTAAACATTTAAATTATGGTCATATTAAGAGTAATTAACCCATTAAATCCTTTTAAACACGACTATATGCATAAAAGAACCAATTATTGCAATTATAATCCCAATTGACCTTTAATCATGCAATTGGCTATTTCAGATATAGCCAAAATTAACACACAACAATTAATTGACTACTTCAGATATAGCCACGATTCATTCATGCAACTAATTGTAATCAATTTTGAAAGGTAAATGCAATTGTAGCCAAATAAATTATAAAATTGAGATGCAATTGATTATTTTATTTAATTAGCCAATTTTCTTGAATAACGGAGTAAAATACTTGTCAATTTGATTTTTAATGATTTAAACAATTAAATGAATAATTGTTTTGAGCTATTAATTTTGACAAATACTTTAATATTTATGGAAATGTGAAAAATATTTAAAATGACTCACACTATATATATTCGAAATTATTTTGCCAAATGAAATGGCAAAGTATTATCGAAATAATTTTGTAAAAATCATTTTGGTTAATAAAATACATATATCACTCCATTTGAGATTCAAGAACTCCGGATAATTAAATAAAATTATTGGAGGGCCAAAATTAAGTGTCAACACTTCTTCGTTATCATTGCTTAAATTGTCGTTGTCTCATATCCCCCCCCCCCCCAGCAGCCTATCCCCACCACCGATTTAAGTTGCACTCCAAATTCAAAAACCTTGCAGTGTTTTGTTTTAAATATATGTAAATGCTCTTAAAATAACATTTTTCCAACTTACATACCAAACACAAAGAAAAAATGAGTAGGAAAATTAGTTGTTTTTCAAGAATTTTTTTTCTTAGACGACATTTTCCAATCTATGCTTGACTTTTGGGTTTGTGAAATCATAGCTCCTTTATTTTAATTATTATGTTGCTAAAGGGATGTCAATTTTTGTGTTTAAATTATTTTAACACTCAAATCTAGTTTTTGATACAACTATTGCTTCAAGTCTCATATTAATAGTCTTAGTAGTAGAAAAACGGATTCCCTATCACTTCTTTTACTTACCCTAAACTGAATTGGAACTTTTTCTTTCTTGATTTTCTCGATTCAGTCATTACTTCTAGTTTATGCTTTTGACTGTATATCGCGTTGTAGATAAAGATGTTTGATGGTTAACTTTTCAAAATTAACTTTTATTTACTTAATTTAAAGGAAAAGATGGGAGGAAAGGGGGTGGTAAATAAGAAAATGCGTAAATATAATCACACTATGTCCAGTATAAAAATTAGTCTGCATTATGTGCTAGTGCGATAACATTCTTAGCAAGTACTTTAAAAGATGGGAGGAAAGGGGGTGGTAAATAAGAAAATGCGTAAATATAATCACACTATGTCCAGTATAAAAATTAGTCTGCATTATGTGCTAGTGCGATAACATTCTTAGCAAGTATAACTAATATTTTGTTTGTATTTTAAAGATGGGATACAAAATGGAAAACAAATGGAGATTTACAAAGAAAATGCTCTTAACATTCGTGTTAGTCCAATGGTGATTGCCTTTATTCGACTCGTTAAAGGGGAAGCCGAAATATTTGGATGAAAACTCGACTTAAATATTTGGGTTACTTTCCCCCAAGATTCAAAGTTTTCGGTAAGAATTCTTTACAATTTAATTGATTGTATTGTATCAAAATCTTGTATTGTTAATCTTTCTACTATTCATTCACTTTAGTAGCGTTTGGCATGAAAATTAAATATTGTTAATTTTATTTGGAATTATGAAGTTGAAGTTGAAGATAGAGTTGTGTTTAGTTATAGTTTTAGTAAAGAATATTTTATTGTTTGAATATATTGAAAAATATTGAAAATGGAAAAAGTGAAAAAAAAAATAGTGAAATCAAGAATTTAGGTGTTTTCCAAACTCGAAATACACTTCATGGCCTAAAACTGATTTTCAAGTTGTATTTGGAATTTTCATGTCCAAAAGCAGATTTTTCAAACAAAAGTGATTTTTGTTTTCTAAAAAAGTGAAATATTGTCGTGGCCAAACGGGTCCTTAGTATGTTCACGGTTTGGTTAAAATCGATCAAAATCGCAAACCGAACCAAACCAATCAAATAAAAAGATAGTTGTTCGGTTTTGGTTTGGTTTGGGTTTGAATTTTAAAAAACCGACAATATTTGATTTGGTTTGATTTTATTAAAAACAAACTGAAGAATAAACCGAATCAAACCGACCAAATAATATACACAATTTTTATAATTACTAGTAAGTGATATCGATGATAAAAATAGTAAACCACATGAGGAACACTGGTTTTAAAGCATTTTTGTGATTTTTTTCAAGGTGAGATATATGATGGTACGTCATCACTAGATACATAATTTAGAATGTTTCGTTTTTCTGATTTTTTGTCTGTGTATATTATTGTTTTATTAAAATACAAAATGTTATAAATAAAATTAAAATTCAATAGATCAATGAAAGAAGAATTGAAAGTGAATTAACAGTGATGGATCTTATACTTGTATTAATTAACCATATATGTCCTGGTCTAATAAAAAAAGTTAATGCAATTTCTAGAGTATATAACGATAATAGTAGAGCGTAAAAACGATAACTTAAATAACAATATTTACCTTGATAAATAATTTTAAGTACTTTGTTTATTTTTTCATCAATTTTTTTTATCTCTATTATGCTAATGAACTTTATACCTTAAGCTCCTTTCCTAAAGAAATTCATAAATCCAAACTCATTTATTCAAAGAAAACTATGACATTTACCTACATAAGTTGTGCTTATAAACTTTATTCACTTGATTAAAGCTTATAGATCTTAACACATTTTCTCCATAATCCAAGAAAAGTATAGCTCTCACAATAAAAAAGGTAATAACTGATAATAAGTTGAAAAGAGATGGAAAAGTCTTTCCAAGTCATAGGAAAAAAAAGGGAAGAGAGAAATACCATTAAGTTTTTTAAAAATCGATGAAACCGGACCAAACCGAAAACACCAAACCGATGGATATGTAGATGTTTGTTTTGGTTTGGTTTTAATAATTAAAAAATCGACTAAATTGGTTTGGTTTTGGTTTTGGTTCTTTCACGTCCCAACTCGGGGAATGTGCGGGCACCTACCCTTTTCCCACCTAGTAGGCGAACCTGTCCTTTATCACAATTCAAATCAACAATAAAGTAAACCCAACCATCGAATACATATAAGAAGTCTAGAATAGATGAGTAAATAAGTGTGGAAAACATAATCCCAAGGAATCTGGTCTAGGGCCATGCAAGAGCCATTATTACAAATACTACAAGTTTGAATAAAACATAGTCTGAAAAGTGGAATATTGTCTCGGATTAAGAAGAGGCATCTGGGCTGCGGATCCGTCCATGTGCTCACATTAGATTCTCATCAGCAAAGCCTCGGGAATCAGTCACGAGGAGAGGAAGTCGACCCTATCACGTACTCTGCACTCATAAAAGAATACAACAAGGTAGTATCAGTACAAATACTATGTACTGGTAGGTATCATTAGCCGACAACAGTTAGCTACCATATATAAAGGAAGAGACTGAAAGACAAAAATGCCTACAATGAAGTATCAATCAACACCCAAGAATAGTATCACAAGTGAGTAAAGATCAACAAATTTAATCATAGCCTATGGTGAAGCACCTAAACACAAGTCTGTCAAGTTTCCCACAATTCCTCAGAACGATCACAACCACAAGTACAATCCATGAATCCGATCAATAGATGCAAAATGAGATGATAATGATGAATGCATATGCAATGCAATGATACACACGGGCTCCGGGCGGATATCTCTATGCCTCGATAGTCATGACCCATGGGGGCCCTGCGAATTCCATGTACCTACTGCGGTGCACAACCCAATCATATATATATGTTTCAGAACGTGCAACTCAGTCCAAAATAGGTATAATATATGTTTTGGTGCACAACCGGATCCAATAGATGTGCGGCGCGCAACCAGATCCAATATAAGTATAATATCTGTAGCGGCGCGCAACCCAATCCAAATGTATGAGTATGACTGTATGAATGATATAAATGCCAATGAGAATCTATCAATATCAATTGTGCCATACATGGACACATATCACGAGAATCTATCAATATTAGTTGTGCCACACATGGACACCTATCACAATATCACGAATAAATTACATCCTTCATCTTTACAAGACAATACCCAATAAATGAGAGATACGGGTTCACAATCATGATAAGGCAACTCAATAGCAAGTCTAGTATCACACACATTGTTACACCTCGGAATTTTTTTTTCGTTGATGCACAATGAATAGACTAACGAAGATCACGAAGTATACGGTATTGCAATAAGTAAGGAATGACATTTGATGACCCTAATTGAGATTTCAAAGACATTCGAGGTAAGAAGAAGAAAGTTAGCAGAAGCAAGTCATACGATATATATCGGGAAGGATTTACGAGTAACATGGTTTATGATGATTTAATGATGCTTTGGAGAAGAGTTACAACGTCCCGTAGATTGTTAATGAGGTGATAAACAAGTGTCAAGAAGGTTCCATAAGAATTGGAGATCAAACGAGTCGACGAGATTGAGGGATGTTGCGGTTCATTGATGGGTTTGGATGGCTTCACGGGGAGCCAATCGCACTCCCTGGTATGGCAAGAATTTGTGATGCTTTCCTCAACATTACCGGCCTCCAAGGTTCCAGCAGGCTAGAGACGATCGATTTTTAATTTGAGGGCAAGGAAGTATGAGTCTTTCTGAAGTATAGTCTCTTGGCAGTTAACTTTTTGGCTAGGTATCTTCTGACCATGGTAGCGGATATGGGTGGCCAAGGTGCTGCCACACGGTTGTAGAAGGCCTAGGGCCACATTTGATGGATAGGTGCTCGCGTCCTTTGGGGCAACATGGATATTTCATATTTTGGGCCCTTCGAATCAGAAAAAGCAAAAACAAAAAGTTGAGCGGAGGGAGAAGAGGGGATAACAAGAGGGTTAGATCTTCGGGGCCGAAGGAGTAATAGA
>NC_081344.1:63839780-63854965 GCF_029784015.1 Lycium ferocissimum
ACCTAAGTAATCCCGTCTCGACTTCTTGCAGAAGGTGTACATGCTTTCTCTAAAAATCACTAACTCTACATATGTTTCGCTAACCGAAGTCTAACCATAAGGTAAACCGTAACCTACACGAGTGGCAAGGCGGGTAAACGGCAAATCACGCCTTTGCTTTTCGCACCGGAGAGCACCAGATGCTGAAAGTCTATCCGTAATCGAATTCCTAAATTAGAAAATAGGAAGAGCAATACCCTTATTGCTAGGCTATCTTTGAATCAAATCAACTATGGAGGCTGAGGAAAACGGGCCCACAAGGTGAACGGGTGTTCAAAGTGAAATAGGTAGCCAGTGACGCCCACAGAAGTTGATTCTAGATTAACTCGAACTAAGGTTAATTACGTCGTTCAAGTCAAAACCCCCGATTTGGGTATAAGCCCTAACTTTAAACCTTTAATTTGCATCAACAAAAATGGAAGATTGACTATTGGTTATACAAATCATCCAAATTCCATACTTGAATTAGTCGAATCCCGCCATGATCCTCGTTTTAGAAAGAAGACTTAAACTTAAATAATGAAATAGACGTCAAAACCCGTGCTATGTAGGATTACATAGAGATACAGCATGGATTGAGATAAAGGAATGCATTCTGGAAGTTGGGGAACTTACCCACAAGAAGAAATAAGTCAAGAACTCTCCAAATGTAGCAAATGATGCTTAGAAACAATAAATGAAGTGATAGGAAATGAAGGATTTTAACTGAGCGTTTAATAGTTAAGTCCCGTGCGTTCGCTACGACAAGTGGACCGTCGGCCCTTTCACAGTAGCTGCCTTGTGACTACCCACACTTCACTGCCACGAGTGTTGTGGCGACTCTCCACAATTCCCGTACACTTGCCATAGCGGACCAGACCTCGCTGCAAGCGCGGCGAGTGCCGCTGCGGCGAATACCCGTTCTTCAAATTCACAGTTTTCACTATCTCAGTCCAATCAAACCAATCGCCCCAAGACTTCACGATACAAACTAGTTACATGTATTCACGCAAAACGCTCTCTGAACTCACACGCGGTCTCGGAATTCCCAACGGAGGTCTATTTTACCGGGTCAACACCCGGTGGCCAAATACTAACTTACGATAATAACCGGAAACAACTCACAAGTGCCTTGGAAACCCGGACCGAACATCTCGCCGAGTCCACGATACGACCATCCGAACTTCTTGGAATTGACGGATTTCCGAACATGGTCCGTTTACTCAAAAGTCAACTATTGGTAAAACGTTTTTCACTTTAAGGCTCTATTTCACAAAAGACATCATGAATCTCGTCCGATCACCTCGGGAATCGTACCACCAATCCCCGCGCATCAAAATCGTACTAATAAGGCTCGGGAAAGGGTCAATGGGGTTAAGTGAGTCAAAAGTGCTGTAATGACCAAACGGGTCGTTACATGTTCTAACTAAAAATTGACCCATGAACACCCCTAACCTTTTTAAAGGTGTCCAAAGTATGCATTTTGTTTAAACTAAAAGCCAGTTAAACTTCTTTTTTTTTCCTTGCAAGGTTCTTGGTCAAATTTTTAGTCAGAGGGATATCCTAGTCGGTTAAAGTTAATCAATTGAGAAGCTTAAACTAGATAATATCTATATTTAGACAAATTATAATTTTGATTTAAATGTGATTGTCTTCTTCTTTCTTGAAAATAATTCAAGCATATGGGGTAAAGCTTTTCTGGTCTTCCTTTTACTCTTCTTTTTCTTTTGGATATTATCATAGTAGTTCTTGATTTTGTTTGGGTTGAAGCAATTTGAATGCTATTTTGAATTTTTAGGATCTTTGAAAATAAAGAATTTCTTTTGGCAACTAAAATAAATACTAATAAAGAAATTTTATATGACTGATAAGAGAAGATTTGTCCTTCATTTAAACTACATTTGGACAGGTATTTGATGTCTGTGTTTATGGGGAGAAATGGACCAAAATAGTACATTATCTTTGGGTTTGGACCTAAAATCATACATGTTCTTTTACATGAAGCATTAATAGTCCATTATGTTTGCATAAGTGGTGCACTTTTAGTCAACTCTCAAATATCTTCTTAAAAATTTAACGAAAAAGGGCAAAAATGCCCCTGAACTATTTGAAATGGTCTAAAAATACCCTGTATTCATCTGTTTTGCTAGAATACCCCTCAATTCATAAAGGGGTATTTCTAGCAAAACATTAGTTGTTCAAGATTTTATAAAAATCTAATTTTTTCAAATTTAGAAAATTGGAATAGTAATAAAATGCCATGTGTAATTTTTTTTTTTTAATCTAGTGTTGACCGTCAAAGAGCATAAGTGAGCCAAAAGTTAAGCTATGAGTATTTTTAGCTAAATAGATTGATGAAAGGTATTTTTAGACCTTTTCTAATAGTTCAAGGGATTTTTGCCCTTTTTGATAAATTTTTAACAAAATATTTGGGAGTTGACTAAAAGACACCACTAATGTAAATATAATGAGCCCAGTAATCTGCAGTTAAAAGAAACGTATGGTTTTATGTTCTAACCCAAAGATAATGTACTATTTTGTCCTTTTCTCAAGAAAGTAATATCTAAAACATTAAAGATAGATGGAAAGTGATTCAAGGGAACCTAAAGTTAGGTCGCTTGACTTCTAAGACACGCCACACAAGTTTTTCGTTCTCGATTTACTTGTAGCTGCAACCTTCAACTTTATGGAAGAATTTTATCTACAAGAGATCACGTTCTATATCAAGAAAGAGGGTAAACTATTTCCATCTCTAAGGAATAGTTTACAAGGCTAACTGACGATAATCTACACTACTGCCAATAAATATATTCAAAAGTCTTGAAACAAGATAAATATACCAAGCAGAGATGACATTTTGGATTTTCTGCATCCAGCTTAAGTAGATGCTTTATATCCTAGAAAATAAGGATCAAAGAGAATGTTTATCAACGGTCATACAGAACGAAAAGGATAAATCTCTTTTATAAGGAAAGCTTTGATTCCTGATACATCATCAGATAGATAATTAAAATAGAACAAAGAAAAGGATAGTAATTCAAGTAGTTCATTAAAATGCAGCGGAATCAGTACCAATATAGATACACCATACATAAATTATATATAATAATACATGGATAGCAATGTGAGCAAAAAGGAAGAGGAATTTTTCTAGCTGTTGAATTATGAAGGAACTTACCTACGAGGCAAGCAATTTTTTCCCCTTATGTTTACTCTAAAGGACAGTAGATGTGTCTCCAAGCAATCAGACGGGTGCTTAAGTACCAGCTTCAGTACTTTGTAGCCTCGGATAGAGGATTTTCAATATGTAGTTTTCTCAATTGAGAAGATTTTATTCAAGCATTCTATGCAAAAATTGGAATATCATCTAATTAATAAAGTTTCATTTATCCCATTTTATTGGACATGCTTGTTTTTTCTGGAATAGACTCCAAATGTTTGACACGACCTAAAAGATATAAGATGTTGACCACTTTCTGAACTAAATTTCCATACAAATGCAAATGGTGATGGAGATATCCCTCCGCACACTAAACTTGAAATAAAATCAATTTCAGTGTGTTCTAGCATCACTAGGGTCATACATTACTACATCTTGTAGCCAAATTGTGCATAATATATCATACATGAGATTATGAAGTCCAAATTCACCATACCTACAAGATGTGACAGAACGATAGAAACAATAATACTTGAACCATATGGATCACGACCCATAGCGCTTCCCTAATTTTGCAACACTAGTGGAGCTTGATTCCTCATTTTTTAACTTCTGCATCCTAAAAGCACTTCACGCTAAGCTAATTTTCAAAAGCAATATGGAAGCAACCTCAGGTACTTTCTTAGCTCGGGCCTCTGCTTTCCTCAAATTTTTCATTAATTTCTTTTTCTGAGAGGGAGGTAAGGTTGACATCTCGTCATCTTCTTCAGCTACTGACTTTGGAGGACAACCATACAGCCTCAGGTAGCATCTGATTTACAAGCAAAGGATGCCCAGGGAAATATAAAAATCTTCAATCATAGAAACGTTTGGTAAGCTAGCCGACATTGTATTAGCTATGTTTGTTCTCAATGAAAATATCCAGAGTTCAACAAATAATTAGAGAGATTATAGTTCCTTAATAATCGTCCTCCTACATATATGGTTATTGTCTCTGTTAATGAGATCTTTCTCTCTTCTTCACTAGTGGCAAGAGAATGCACAAATGGACAAATAGCACATGAATACATGCAGACAATATGGAAATCAAATTTAATAGAATGTACTCAGCAATAAAATGTATCATCCATCATACAAGCAAGCTCTTGTACGTGTCGGATGATGTGCTGTGATATTATGGCACATTTGATGCCTTTTAACTCTAAGTTTTACTTGTTTTCAAGTGACTTTGTGTCAGTTTGGTGTGTTTTGTGTATGTTGCGGGTATTTGATAGTTAGAATGCAAAAGCAAGTGAAAACAAGAAATTTGAAGACTCAGCTAGATTGTGTACTTGTACGGACCGTCAACATGTCGACGGTCCATCAAGTGTGTCGTCGTTATGCAGAAGTGAAAAAGTTCAGAGACTTGGCAATTTGGTGAAGTAATAGGAGGGGAAGAACGACGGACCATCAACATCTAACAAACTGACGTCCGTCGACTCGATAGTTAGCACCGATTGTGTGCTTGTACGGACCGTCGACATGTCGACGGTCCATCATGTGTCGTTATCATGCGAGGTGAAAAAGTTCGAGACTTGGCAATTTGGTGAAGTAGCAATGCGAGGGAAGAACGACGGACCATCAACATGCTTTCCGGCCCGTCGACTTGCATCGTCGTTTGAGAGTTCGAGAGTTAACACTACGTCAGAAGTACATCAAAAGACCGTCGTTACTCGATGGTACCGTCGATGTACATTGATGGTTCGTCGAGTTGCAAGCTCCCTAGGCTGTTTAGTCTTTTGTTAATTTCGAGTTTTTGACTTGTATAAATACCTGATAGGGTTTGATTTTTCAGACATCTTGAGTTTAAGACTTGTATTGAGTACTTTGAGTTCTTAGTACTTTTCAAAGGCTTTCAAGACTATTCTATTTTTCGTTATCTTCAATTCTCTTCATAAGTTCAATATGATTACAATTACAATGTTTTGTTTGTTTATCAATTCCATGAGTAGCTAAATTCCCTACTAAGGTTGTGGACCTAAGGACGAGTGTTTTGCGAATGTGTTTCTAGTTGTGATATATGCATAATGGGTTGTTAGGGTTTATTATTTCTTTATTATTCATTGTTAGTTGATGGTTGTAAACATTAGCATATGCCATAAATCTTGATTTATTTGGGAAAATAATTAGGGTTGGTAAGAATTAATAATAAGAACTCAAGGCTTTAAACCTTGTTTAATAAATTCACTTAGGAATAAGAGGAATTTACTTGGCATAATTAATCATTCTTCATATAAACTCTTTTGTATTTGAGAAAATCATAAAGAGATATTGTTCTTAATTATTGGAAAATATTATGAACTCCATTAGAGATTAAGTGCACTCATACAACGACCCATTAGAAGTATATCATATTAGAATCCTAAGCATTGCATTCATTTGGCGGGGACCACATTGGTTTCTTTTACCAATCAATTGTTCATTCATCAAATTAGTTCTAGAAAAACCAACACTTTTTACAACTCTTGGAATACGAACTTTAAGGCGCAAGAAAGTATACAACGAGTTTAGTAACTTTTTCACGCATATTCCCTGTGAGATTCGATCCCAACCTTGTTGGGTTACTATATTTGACATCGTCCGCTTTACGCTAATACAAGGTGTAATTTCAGCGTATCATCGGAGCACTAAAAATGAGGATGTTGTGAAGTAATTTTAGGCATAATCAGCAACAATAACATATAGTCCTTCTCAATTGCCGTAAAAATCATAGATAGATAGGAACGAGTTTAGTACTAAACGACCAAAATGAACTGTTAGATTGCTAAACCATCAGCACAATAAGATCCAAAATATAGATTACCAACGATAGACAAGTAAAACAACACCTAAAGAACTGTAAGATTCTAAACCATCAACACAATAAGATCATTGAAATATAGATTACCAACGATAGACAAGTAAAACAACACCTAAAGAACTATAAGATTGCTAAACCATCAGCACAAAAAGATAATTAAAATACAGATTACCACCGATAGACAAGTAAAACAAAACCTAAAGAACGGTAAAATTACTAAAAGAAATTTGATTACAAAAAACCCAAAAAATTCACTAAACCATCGACAATTTTTTAAAAAGGTAATTAAAATAATCAACACATAGATGATTGGAATCTAGAAACAATAGATCATTCCATCAAGATACACTCCACTACCAATAAAAAGACTCTAAATTTACACACTCCACTAGCGATACAAATACTCCACCTTTATACACTCAACAACACTACAAAGACTTTACCTTTTTTCTCTACGTAGTGCAATTGTAAGTCAATGATAATGGCAGAGAACAAAAATAGATACAAAATATAAATTCCAGATTTTCCTCTCTCATTCGAGTCATTAGTTCCTCGGATGACGAAGCATCACAGTCATTAGCTTTTTTTTTTTTTTAAAAAAAAAAAAAAAAAAAAACACTTTCATTAGCCTCGAAATCGTTTCGACACCCCTAGAATTAAACAAATAAATCATTGACAACATGCGCGTGAAGTCTTCCGCTTCGACAATCCTTACAATTTTTATCTTTTGTAGCTTAATATGTTTGATTTGTTCAATGTACTTTCTTATATAACATTATCAACTGAAAGTAGTACTTTATTGTTCAATTATGTATTACTGAAAATTAAAACATATACTGCAAAAAGAAAAGTTTTTAGAGAGTTTATAGCAGTTGGGATGGTAGATGGTTAGTTCTAAGGCTCCAAATCTCATTCAACCAATTAGTCCAACACATGTCGTGCAATCATAAGGACATTTATGATATTGAAATCCGGATTAGCCATCTCCAAAACAATTAGGGCAAAGTAATCATAGCAACAAATTTAACAGTACCGCCATAAATGAATCTTCACAAATTAAATGTCACCTCAAAAGCAAGAAGAACACACATAGTTCGAAACTGAACCAAGGACGCACCAGAAGCTTCCTGACTCAGGTGATTTCTAGGGCACACAGTCAAGTGTACACGCTGGAGGCATGAATGGAAACCAATACCGCTCGTTTCACTCAAACGATGCTGGAATTATTTCCGCAAGATCCAACAACGGCGAAGGGCACAAGCATCGAAACTAAATTTTTCGCTAATGGGTTTTTGGGCAGACAATGGGATGAAGATTAAGACTTGAGAAAAGAAAGGGACAATGATTGTAGATGAAGAGAATAAAGGGTAGCGCTGCTGCCAAAGGACCGCGTATGTTTGCTTTCTAGCTCATTCAGACTTTCCTCAGAGGAAATTAGATTTAGGGATTTTGAGAGATGGAGAGTTGTGCTTTGTAGACAATGCTTTTGTAGCTTTTTATTTATTTCTTCGTTTTTTTACAAGTCAAATTTATTTGGTGCTTAGTCCCGCTTGATTTAGATAATTAGGGACCAGTTATTGATAATTTTTGGGTCCATATTTTGTCCCTTCGTCGATCAAAACATAATGAAAAAAAAAAAGTCATTAAAACATAAATTCAAGAATTAGGGACCGAAACAAAACCTGGTCCTTATAAATAAGCTTCTAGGGACTAGATTAGCCGCTAAATATTGGTCTTTAATAAGCCTTGTAGCGCCCTTGTGATCGGTGTTCTTAACTTGTTTGTAGTAGACAACCAGTAATTCAACTTAAAAATAACCTCTAATTATCCTTTGAATTTAACTTTTATATATAGAGATAGTTAAAGGATTGTTACACTATCAAGACACCAAAAGGATAGTTGCACATATATACATTCACTGATCATAGAAAGTGAGATTAATCACCTGAAAAATAAGGCAAGTTATCTGCTACAACAAGTTCAGATACATTGATAACATAATAGTCCTTCATATCAGTATAATAATCAAGTTAAATCCTTAATTTTAGGTAAGTGATAATGTAAAGTTTCTTTTACACCGTCAATACATAGAAGTTTAAATCAATTAATTTACCTAGAAACTTGAGCCAGTTCATGTTGATGTATCTCTTGGGTTACGGAATAGTCAATAATTGCCAATTCTTGCAAGGTGCTTCTTCCCCATCCATTAATTCCTTTAAAGTTATTGATGAAGATTTTGGCCTTGAAACTTGCTAAGGTCTTGTGATATGGATACTCCAATGTTTCTTTAATGATTCTAGCTTGACCACATGAGTCATTATGTGCAAGACATGCTTTGAGGTGCTTACCACTGAAATTTGCAAGTTCATCAAGTATGTGTTCTCCTTCAATACCAAGCTGTGCCGCTTCGTATAGACCAATTAATCCACTTACATTTTGGTTCAGGTTCAAACCAAACGCCCCATCATCATTGTTCTTGAACTTTTTAAATACATCTGCTCAAGGCAATAGAAGGTTATTAGATAGAGATTCCATATTGAGTCTAATTTCTATACAATTACATATTAAAAGATTTTTATATTATCAGATTACCTAAAAGAAATTTACAGATAATTATCCCTAATAAGTGAAATCAATAACCTAAAAAATAATATAGTTTGCGTTCTACAATAAGTTAAATACATTAATAGTATAAGAGATGTCGAATTGTGTGACCATATTTATTTTCAAAGGATACTCCCTTTAGTTCCTCTCTCTTGTATTTTTGTTAGTATGTTGGAGGTTTCGGTATATGTCAACCTAATATACTTTTTGTTTATAAATACAAGGTAGGGGTTCAAAAGAGAAATTGTATGACCATGTAATTTAAAAGCTTAAGCTATTATAAGAAAGAATGAATTTATTTTTTTTTAATTATGTTTTTAACACGCCTCTCACGGGCGAGATTGATTCCTTTCCATCAGTCAAGCACGTAATTTTTTTTCTAGTAAGAGGGGCCATGAGGACTCGAATTCAACATTTTTGCCTGCTCTAGTATCATATTATCTATTGAAATGTAGTATCATCTCATCTAACGGTTTAAGTCGCTAGAAAAAACACACTTTTGGACTTTGCTGGAAAACCAATTATCTGCTGGCACATACTAACCTTCTTGTCTCAAAAGTCTGAAACAAAGAGAAACCTCAAAAGGGGATTGATATTTGAGAAAACAAGCACTTTCCGCATACTCCTTTTGTAAAAGTAATTCAATCTCTTCTTGAAAGTGATATTCAATTCCTATACGTTGAAGGGCATCCACTAAAGCAAGATTATCCAAACGATTATTATCTTCTGTCCTTAGTGCATATTTCACATCCTTCACTAATTGCGTAAATTTGGTACTCTTAAATCCATCCTGCAGCAGTAGTCATTTTATTAGTTGAAACATTACAAGAATACTAACATCTTAAGATAGAAAAAGGATTAGAACTTGAACTCTTTATGTTTTCTGCTAAATTACTTGATTGATTTAACTTACATGAAAAAACGTGGATTTTTGACAGATGTTTGCACCGAAACGGCGGCGGAAATATGGAATTTCTGATGAAAAATCTATCAGAAATATTTCCGCAAGCCGATTTACGATGGATTCCGTTAGAAATTTGCCGATGTTTATGTAGTGTATATAAAACCTGCAGGGGTGGAACAAGTGTATTAGGTACGGGTTAAGTAGAACCCATTAACTTGGCTCAAATCCTATATTTGTGTTAAATTTTTTATTCAATATGTACAAATAATCTATTCAAAACCTGGTAAACAAAAAAAGTTGTGATTTAGAACTCATAAATTAGCCTCTGGCAACCCGCATGCACCTACCCCACGAGCACGAGTTTACATTTTAAACATGCAAAATCATGAATTTTGGAGGAAAAGCCACAAGATAGGTTATGCCTTAACTTAATTACTTCAACATTAGCTACACTGATAAGCAAAGAATTTTTACATTATTAGCGTATTCAACATGTGTAGCAAATTGCTGGCCTTAGTTTTCGGGTTATTAATCTCATTAATTATGGATGGTTATGCATATTCATTTTTTAAGATGATATTGTTAAGTTTGTGGGGCTGATCGACTGCAGCGGCTGCAGGAGGCTACGGCACCCCTGTGATGGACGAAGCAAAGGGCCCCAGGCTATATATATATAAACATGGTTTCTCCACGTAATGATGTATCATGTAAAACATTTTTCATTGAGAAATAAGAGTTTGTGAGTGGTGACGATCGATTTTCTTTCCCTTGAGGATTTTCACGTTAAAATTGTGTGTTCTTCTTTCGTTGTCACTGCTTTAATTCTTATTGGCTCATAACAGATATGATAGCAATTTAAAATAATCTTTTATGCTGACAATATATAAAAAATTAAATCTTACTTGACTGTAGCTCGTTGGGAGATGAGAGTTTGCTCTGAAAGGATCTTCTTGAAGGGCCATTTGTTAGAGCTTTTGCATGAAACTTGAATACTTCTGCTGCTTCCATTATGGCTAGTTCCGGATATGTGCATACAGAGATATTGGGCAGGGAAGAGGGATTGAAATTGAACCATTGCCATGAAAAGAAATGTGCTATAGATATTTCGTGGTATATATTAATTTGAAGAACTACCAATTCGACCCCCTCTATTTATAGTAGTAGCTAGGTACTGTTGAGGAGAGAGCGGCAACTGACGTATCACGTATACGTCAATAGAGGCGGGGCCACCTCTTTAGCTATGAATTCAATATAATTCAATACTTTTGGTTCAAATTTTATATTTTTATTAAAAATTTATTTGACATGTATAGTAATATAATCCAAAGCCAAAAAAATAAACCAAAAATAAAAAATTAGTTATGGTCCAGAACTTAGAAATAAAAAAATTCAGGCTCCACTTCTACTCGTCAAGGTGTTATTGGCACAGATAATTGATCTTAGCTAGCAGTTATTAAGCAGGGTTCGGGGTTCTTAAGTTTTATGTTATGGACAAAGCTAGGATGTCAAATGAAAAGGTAGTGAAAATTTATATTAGGGACCTAGCTAGGATGTCAAATGGACAAATTGTGCTACAAATGTTTGCTTGAGTCAAGATCAAGGTCGAAGCTACGTAAGTAGAGGGTGATCAGTTGAACACTCTTTGTAAGAAAATTATACTGTGTATATAAATTAGAGATTAATTATAACTGATTTATATAAGAATATGAATATCCTTGGTTCAAAGAGTGGCTCAATGGTGAAATGTGATCAAAACCACTAGAAATTTGCATGCTTGATTCTCGCCTTGAGCGTAACTTTCAACGTTGTCTTACATTTTTTGTTAAAACAAAACTGACCCTCATTTTTTCTGTCCTTCTTTTTATTGCCTATGCCTCTTCTAGTTATTTCTTTTTAGAGAAAAGACATGTTTTGGCCGAACTTGCTATAAAGAAAACTCACTTTAAAGAACTAAACTTAAGTTGTATTTATTTACCCCCCATTAACAACTTTCAAGTTAATTAAATACCCCCCTTAACGGGTGACGTGGCAAAAAAGTGTCTCAATTTCTTAAAAGCGCGTGGGATGAAAAAAAAAAAAAAAAAATACTAAAAGATCCCAACTGTACGGATGTCATCTTCTAATTGGATGATATATTAAGATTTTCTTTATATTTTATTTTCCATTTTAAATTAACTTTTTCTTTTCTTTCTTATTCTTTTCCTTTTTTCTTTTCTTTCTTATTCTTTTCCTTTCTTTTCTATCCTCTCGCTTCTCTCTCAATCCGCATCTTCTTTCTTCTTCTTTTTTTTTTTTTTTCCTTTCTTTTTCTAGATAAATTGAAGAGAGCAGATATGCTTTAAACGATAAATTGAAGAGAGTAGATATTCTTTTTCTAGATATGCTTGTTGTTCAAACCCAATTTAAACAATACCCACTTATCTAAATCACTTATTTCTCCACTTTTTGTTACAATTTCATCCTTTGAAGCTTCATATCTTCGGTTAAAAAGCACACAAAGCAAAAAAAAAACTCACTTGAATTGTTGTGGGGAATAAGGAGATAAGAAACTGACGACAACGACCGAAACGATGGGGAATAAGGAGAAGGAGAGAGGGGTGAGCGGGGGCGGAGGATGGGGGATAGAACAATAAAAAGACAAAAATGAAGAATTCTTGGTATACTTTATTTCGTGGTATTCTTTGACAGTGCCAATTTATTTTATACAAAATTATAATATTTATAGTCGTTAATTTATTAATTTATTTCTCTCCAACATTTAATCCATGGAAGAAGAATAGGGTGGGTTAGTGATGAATTGTGCTATGAATTAGGAAATGGGTGGAGTTTTGTTAATTTTATACAATTAGTTTTTCCTTCTTCTTTTTTTGGTTTGGGATTGTGTTGAAGAAATGAATGTATTTCAATTTGGTGTTGATTACGGGTGTTGGGTGTTGCTCATACGTGAATGTTGTTGAAGAAAGAAGAAGATAGCAAGACGGCGAGTTGGGGGAAGAAGGAGAGGGAGCGGGGTTGGGGGTTAGAAGGAGAAGGGATGAAGAAGAAAGAGAAAAATTAAATAAATAAAAATAATTAAAAAAATATTTAATGACGTGGACCAATCACTGGCGAGTGGTGAAACACCAAGATCTCATCGAGTCCGCCGTTAAGG
The DNA here is from genome assembly GCF_029784015.1 of Lycium ferocissimum. Lineage (NCBI taxonomy): Eukaryota > Viridiplantae > Streptophyta > Magnoliopsida > Solanales > Solanaceae > Lycium > Lycium ferocissimum. The sequence continues at coordinate 63,852,457 of NC_081344.1, forward strand.
GGTATTTAATTAACTTGAAAGTTGTTAAGGGGTAAATAAATACAACTTAAGTTTAGTTCTTCAAAGTGAGTTTTTCGATTCGGGGGCTAAACATGTCTTTTCCCTTCTTTTTACTGTCTATGCCTCTTCTACTTATTTCTTTTTCTTTCGTTTTTTGTACTTTTCTTTCCGTTCCTTTGGATTCTTCCCCTTCTTTTCTTTTCAAAATCTGAGTTTTTCTTAACTAAATTTGTAAATTTTCTAGTTCATTAAGAAACTTTAGCATGAAATCAAATTAAAGATGTGTGTCTATTATTTATTAGATTAAGAAATTTTGACTCTCCATCAGTGTCCAATTTAATTTAGAACTCTTTGGCATTTAAATTATTATTATGAGAATTCGTATAAAATAGCATAATTTTCCTAATTTTATTTTTCGAAACTCATGTTTATCCACTTTTATATTTATCTTGGTGTGAATTCTTTGATTTGATTTTTTTAGAACCATGGTGTTCGAATCATGGTCATTTGTTAAAGAACTACTCAGCTCATTTGGTCAAGCGGTTATGTTTTCCCTAGACCCCACTGTGTGGAATTATACTAGGTATATTGTTGGTGTCCGAATCAGTTTGCGAGCATCTCAATCTTTAATATTAATTTAATTTTATCATTCACCTGAGAGTAATAAGCATAGCTAACATTTTAAAATTGAGATAGGATACCAGTTATGTAACAGTGATTGATACGAATTTTTTGTTTCAGCTCGTATGAATAAATTTGCTAGAAGGATGTGATTTCCCTAAATGTTGATTTTACTTGTATTGTTAGTAGTAGAGGCGTGATTCACTCATTGAAATTTCATTTTCTATTAAAATGTTATTATTATTTTTTATTTTGATAATAAATTATACTGTGTTATACTATCAGTCCATATATGTCCTTAACATTATAAATAAAGGCTCAAATCTAACCTTCCTCCGTTAACCCTATTCATTTTAGCCAAACTGGTATGCCAACTCACCATACAAATCCTTCTTATTCCACCACTACCCAAAGTCAGCATCACTGTTAACATATGTATCATCGCCAACAACATAAATCATCTACACCTACCTACCAAATTGGTATGCACATATATCCTGCTTTTCATTCACATGAACCAGGCGACAGTAATAGGGTGGCGGAATTGGGAATTGCCTTTCTGTTAGCCTGAGAAAATAAGGTACTAGCTAGGCTTATAATTTATTAATTTGTGTTGGGCTTGTATCACCTTTCTTGATATTTTTGTTTGTCTTTCCATCTTTCTTGATTGGATTAATTGAAGTAATTATATCATCTATGAAACTCGTGCTTCCCGAAAGTAATTTCCAATTCCAAAGTACAAGAAAATTATTGTTCCTTGCTGGTACCTTGCGTGCTATTTGGCCCCCCGATCATGCGGCAACAAATTTGGATCTGAAAGGAGAAAGAATCTGGAAAATTTTCTTGTTTTCTCTTTATTCAGTGTGTAATTTTTATAGCATCGCAACCAAAGTTAAAGAGTCCTAGCAAAACTCTATTACTAATACATAGACTCGTAATGAACTTGTTAAGATGATAAGTCATTTTACTATGTACAATACAAATACAACTCTGTATTGGTGAAAATCAGAACAGAAAGATGTACTGCTGGTTTGGGCCTACGACTTCGACTAAATAACAAGAAATATTTGGCCCAATTTCTGATGTGTTGTCCTGTCCAAAACACATATCAGCACAGATCATATCACTTAATAAGGTGAGCGCGTGCTCATCTCCTTCGAATGCTCTGTCAAGGCATCCACATTGAGCTGTTGTCTTTTCCTTTTCTCAGTCAACACCCCCCCTTCAAGTGGGATCCGGGGGCTAGAACGCCCAACTTGCCTAAGAAATGGCGATGGAGTGGACTAGCTAACGTCTTGGTGAAGATATATGCAATTTGTGAACAAGAAGAAGAGGAGGAGGAGCAGGAGGAGGAGGAGCAGAAGAAGAAGAAGAAGAAGAAGAAGAAGAGGCGGAGGAGGAAGAAGAGGAAGAGATAAGGCCATCAAGTAATTTTTCCCTCACCCAAGAATAATCATTTTCACTAACTCTATGATGATATTCATCACAAGAAGAGTATGTAAAAGAATTATACCTTGAAGCATCATCACCTTCATGTTCATGATTAGAGGCATAGGACTTTTCATGTTCATGTTCTTTTTGATAAGCTTCATTATATACATGTACTCCAACATCCTTGCTATAGTAGTCATCCCCTTCATTGTGTGTCCCACAATCTTCATTTGTGCCATGGTCATCATCATAATATTCTCCATTTTCATCATAGCCATAAACTTTCAAATCATTGTCACAAGGACTATCAGAAGCTATGAACGACATTTCAAATACAAACAACGAGTTAGTAATAAAAAAAGACCTCACCAATGCACTCCCTCACATGTAGCACTCAAAAGATGGCACTCAATTTTTTTCCTCGTTTATATGCTCAAGGTCAATGGCTCTTAGACCG
>NC_081344.1:64155065-64237558 GCF_029784015.1 Lycium ferocissimum
GCTTAAGTTATGATTACTACATTCTTATAATTGTTTAGTCTAGAAAAATCTTACTCCTCTGTTTTAGGAGGTTGTAAACAAGAATTCTGGGTACCCTTGGAGATACTTAGCCTGTTTAGATCTGCGATGTTGTGTGACAGGTGTTGAGTGAGTAGGTACCGAAATATGTGACTAGAAGAAGATCTCTTAGGCTCAGCCAATAGGCTCCGCTGATTCATCCAGAGGTAGTAGTTCCTTTCAAATATTTATTATTATTCTCGGGGAATGCGCCATTGAGTATGTATTAGATTTCAGATCCTTGAAGGCTCGTGACTGTTATGGATTAGCTTTCAGATGATTGTGTATTGTGTTCGTAATTTTGTGTTTTTCAGACTATATTAATTGTTGTTCTAAATTTATTAATAACGATCAGACAGATAGAATACGATTCACTCAACGGAAATACATATTGAATTTCAATCACGTCACATAATTATGTGTTACTCCCTCCAGATCAAAAAGAATGTCCATTTAATCTTTTTTTTCTTAGGTAAAAAAGAATGTCCACTTATCAAATCAAGAAAGAATTAATCTTATTTTTTCAAAGTTGTCCTTATTAAGCGTTATGTGATCAAATCCCAATACCTATTTAACTAGGGGTAGTTTAGTCAAATTATCTATTTTTGTCTAGGAGTTAGTATTTTTACTTTAACGGAATGTATAACTGAATGGTTAAACAATATCTTTGTTATCCTAGGAGTACTCTTCTTGATTATTGATAGTGTGTTGGCACTTAGCATGGGCACTTTCAAACCGTCAGCTTATTATCTTTTTCTCCAACGAAGACATTACTGAATTCATGTTGCCCACTAAAACTTGTTTGTGGTTAGCATATAAAAATAAAATCTTCACGATTGAAAATGACAAGCAATTTCTTCTATTTCAAATTTAAAGATAAATTCTAACACTCCTTCTACTCCATTCTATGTGGCACTATTTACTCATTAACTCATTCAAAAAGAATTATACCTATTGAAACTAATTTAACTCTTAAAATTTCTCATTCTTAATGGCTAATGGCATGGCTTTTATTATATCTTTCTTTCTACTTAAGCTCCGTGTAGAATTAGAAATTACCACATACATATATAAATTGAAACAAAAGAAGTACAACATAACTTCCTCTGAAATTATCCTATCTAGCGATTGATGTTCAGTTTCCCAACTCCTAATTAAGTAAGATCCAACACGACTTTTCAGTTAAAGGAGAAAAAACTCTTCTTCCATTGAGGCCATATATACAACATACAAAATGTCCAAATTGAAATCGAAGACTTATTCGAGGTTAAGGACCATATTTTCAGCGTCATATTTGGCCTTAATGAAATGAAATGAAAAAAAAAAAAAAAATTGGCTGTCACATAAGTTTCTGCTAGCACTAGCGCGCACACACACAAGAGGGCATTGTACGATGTTCTGATAGGCTATTAGAAGGAAATATGCGCAATCTTATCTTAGTTGCATCCATTTGGTCATTTTAAATGACATGCAATAACATCACTGGGGAAACCAACGAGGGTTTCACCTGTGGTGAAGTAGTAATTAAGTATTATTTTTTAATCCTTAATCAAAGTTTCAGATTCGAGCCCTATTGGATATGTAGTTGCTTTTGTTTAGAAGCGTTTTGCTTCTAACGTGGCACTTTACGACACGAATATGAATTTAATCGAGCTCCAATATGGATACCGAACACCGGATGAAAAATAAAAAAAGATAACAGCATTGTGGAAATATTGAACTTTTCCTTTATTTATGTATCTATCTTTTTTTCATTGGTTAATTTAGGATAATCACCTTATCATGATTTCTCCTCTTCGTCTGACACTATCCTCACATACGTGTCTTCTGCATATATATTTATGGTTAGCGATGAAAACGCATCATTGATTGTAATTAGTGTCACATTATGCTTCGATTCAATTGATTTTGATTGCTACCTCTTAAATACGTAATCAACACAAATGATTAATTTGGTGCCATTAAAACAAGCGAAACGATGCAAATATGCCCCTTAACTTTGCGATTTAGGGCAGATATACCCGGTGTTATAAAAGTGGTGTAAATGTACTCCTATCGTTACAAAATGGTGCAAATATACCTTTTTTACTGACAGATTTTAAAAAAAAATCATTTAGTTTATTTTTTAATTAAAAAAATACCACGTGGATTTAAAAAAAAAGTCTACCCATTTTTTTGAGTAGACATATATTTCTAAAACCACATGATAATTTTTTTTCCTGGTGGGTCGGATCTGATTCGTTTAAAAAAATGGGTAGACTTACTTTTTTTAAAGCCACGAAGATATTTTTTTAAACTAACTAGACCCGACCCACCATAAAAAAAATTTACCATGTGGCGTTAGAAAAATATGTCTTAAAAAAATGAAAAATATGTCTTAAAAAAATGAAAAAAATGGGTAGATTTTTTTTTAAAGCCACATGGCATTTTTTTAATTAAAAAATAAGATAAATGATTTTTTTTTTTAAATTCCGTTAGTGAAAAGAGTATATTTGCACTATTTGTGTAAGGGCAGGGGTATATTTAAACCATTTTGTAACGGCAAGAGTATATATACATCACTTTCTAAACGGGGGATATATCTGCTCTAGATCGCAAAGTTGAGGGATATATTTGCACCTTTTAGACTGTAGTTCATAAACAATCTATATAAAATCCTATCTATAATTTCAGGATTGTGGAATTACATGATTTTCACAATCATAAGATACAAGAATTTCAGGGAAATAATTATTGATGAAAACATATTTGTTATAATTATTGTGCTTAGTTTATAGGGTTAATTAGGGATTTAAAGATGAAAGTTGGATAAAATGGAATAGACGTCAATATGAACCTCAAATATAAACATGCTTAATTCATTAAAAGCTTCACTCTACTGAAGTATTTACATTCAAATGAGGAGAACACCCTGCTGGAACACTTGGCTCAAGAATTACATGGAAATTTAAAATACACAAATGAGAAGACATTACTCCACATTCATCCATCTGAACATTTTTGTGACGTACTTGTAAGTTGTAACATAGATCCATCTATATTACATCTGAAAGTTGTAACATAGATCCATCTATATTACATCTGAATATTTTGGTAACATAGATTCATCTATATTTCATCTGAATTTTGTAACATATTTGTAACATAAATCCATATACATTTTGTGATGATGCAGTGGCTGATCTACACTAGATGCAGCAGACCTCGGAACCCAATATGTCTAGCTCGGATCTGGACGTGAAAAGAAATGGGATAATTACGGCACAATCGCAGTCGGCCACCTAGTTTATCAGATTTGCCCCAATTACTCCTTTATTACCATTTACCGGGTATATGTAATGTATAACAATGTATATTGTGTATAAGAATGTATATATTATTACAGTGCATTATAATATGTAATGTATAATAGTGTATAAGGATGTATATGTAACATATTTGTTATGTATAATAGTATATAAAAAAAGTGTATATTCACTTTTGTACATCATGTTATACAGATTTTAAAAATAAAAAATAGAAAAATGAAGAGGGTTCTGTGGCAACTTGGGGAAGACGGTAAAAAAATAACTTTAAAATAGAATTGGCTTCATAAAACTCAATGTAAACATATCTTGGCTATTCTAGATGTAAAAATTCATTGGGCTATGCTCATCGAAAATTGTTTGTTTGGACGGTTCATATGGGTAAGTATCCCAGAAGAAATTGACACACACGTGAGCACATACACTTATATAGAGAGAGAGAATAATCAACTGACTCTAAATCATGAATTCGACCCTGAGAGGATATGTTGGGAGACAAAGGTAAACCGGTCTACAAGAACAACACAAAGCTTGAGTTTGTTTTGGGTTTATGATGCTTTTCTTGTTTCGTGAACAACTGTGTGATTGTTTACCCCTGAAAAGGGTACAATTGAATTTGTACGCGGTTTAAACGATATGTGATTTGATTTATCAAAGTTAGTATATAAGTATCCAATAGTAGTATGAAATATAGAAAACATAAAGTTAAAGCTAAAGCCTGGGCCTCTGTGAGCTTTTACACTGAATTCCGTAACAAGGAATGCCTCCGACTGATATTTAAGTTTTAAATATTAAGGGAAAACGAAGAGAATGAACTATCAAAAGGTAAAAGAGCCTTTTAAGTAATGTGATTTGAAATTAATATAATAGTATTGCCTTGTGTTCACTGATGATCGATTACAAATAATGTGTCCCTATTTATAGTACATGAACCAGCCATTAGCCCATAACCATTCTCAATAATGACTAATAAAGGATCTTGAATGCCGCCTTGAATGTTAAATCATAACGTCTGCACCGAATATGGTTCGGTTGAATAGTGGCTGCAAGATGTGATATCTTCATTTAATGAGCTTGTCGAGCTGCTACTTCGGAGTGGATTTGCCTCTGGTAAAATCGTAGTCCTCTTCTTTAGTCTGCTGAAACGACCCGACGCTTCCTACTGCCACGTGCTTTGCTAGCTAGACGCCACGTGTAAAGCTGCATTTTACCATGTATACAGATAGTCCCTCCATTTTCTGGTGGAAAGCATTGACTCCGGGGAATGGATTTGAACCGTTACTGAAGCTACCTAATGGCAGGAACACAAAACACTGGTCCCCGTCTGAAAAGACAGCCATCGGCTTCAAATTTAATGCTCTCTACACGATGCAAAATATTCATAATTGCATCACTGATTTGATCTGTCTTGGAAACTGCTATCATTTGAACTTCCATCCTTTCAACTTCCCAATTCGAATATATATAAGGCAAAGATCTCTTCCATTCTTGTCACTTACTCACTTTCCTTCTACAACAAACCCTAAATTATAATCTTTACAATTACCTTCTCTTAAAGTTTTTAGCCACCGACTATGTCTTCTCTTCCATTATTAACCCAATCACCAGCAAACTCTGCATCACCAATTCATCAATCAGAACATATTTCAATGTCTTCCCCTAACTCGAAAGAAGAACTCGAGTTTCTCACAGCCGATATTCTTCCCGTCGGCTTCAAGTTCCATGATGACTGTCGCGCCTCTACCCATCTTGAGTCCGTTGAAAGAATGGAATCCTTTATCGATGCATCAATTCGTCCTAAGGTTCGAGAGGAGAGCAAATTTGCTGCCGATATTGACATCATCAATGTCGATAAGGGGATGAGAATGACTCATCATGTTGCAGGTTTTTCCATGACCTACACTTACTTTTTTGCAATTGTCTATTCCTTCCCCATTCCCCAAATCATAGAGGACTTCTATCGTCGTTATAGAGTTTGCCTCGTGTAAATTGCTCTGCAAGTTTGGAGATTGATTTACTGTATTCAACCCCTAGCTAACATAGCTGATGTCTCTTTTACTTTGGACCACTTGATCCCCATATACATTCCTCAAGTTATTTGAGTGTGGTTTAGTGCATTTATACCCTCATGGAAAGTGTGGTTTAATTGATCTGGAGGATGATTATGATATAGGCTGGCTACATCGGTTTGTCATGATCCGAACAAACCAACTCCACAGTCAACTATCCGAACCCTTTCCTGAACCATGAAACCTTACTCATGAGCTTTCCACAACTTCTCTTCTTCTCATGATCTAGCATCGTATAGCGCTATTTTTTTTGTAAATAAATTTCTCTTTCACAGCGGTTTTAGTAGAACTGGAACTCATGATAAAAATATTTGATTGGGTCGTTGAATTGCTTGATGCTTCTGGCAATGTAACCCGCTCCTGGAGAAGTATCACCTCTTATTGGTGGACAGGAAAAAACCATCGTAAGTTTAAACCCTAATGAATTTATTGATTTTTTAAAAAAATCATAACTGTATCTTTTATTTCCAGGACTTCCTACGAAGAACCCTATTTCAAATAAGACCCTTTCCTGTGTTGACGCAACCAAAAATGTTGCTTCCTCTAGCCGAAAGCGCAAACAAAGAGAGGTTTTATAGGTATCGATTCCTGATTACGAACCCGACATCTTCTTTTAGAGACTATGAATCATACCTGACAACATACAACACCTCCAGTAATCATACTTGATGAGGACGAGCAGATTATTGAAGTTAATGATCCAACGCCTAACAGTTTCGAGGCTGAAAAACTCTCCGAGAAGCACATGACTCCTTTCACCGAACAACCTCTTACTCCTCCAAGCTCTCTAACCAAAGAGTCAGATTTAAGGAATTCTGCTTCTCAAGATGAAGCCTCTTTGGGAACATCACCTGGTCCCAAATCCTTTGTCGCCAAGAAGAATCATCTCTAACTCAGTTGGCCGAAGTACTCCTTCAGGTACGTATTCCCTTATTTGTACCTTTCTTCTGAATTTTCTTCCTTCCTTCGTTTCCTCATACATTTTTTTTCTTTTTCCCAGGGACATGCTGCTGCTACCTCAGCTATAAGCAATACTCGTTCCTTCGCTCCATTTCAACAAGATGTGGACCTTCATGAAGAAAATGAACACCTTAAGGCTAAAAATAAACCACTAAAGTCGAATCTTCAAGATTCTGATTCTCTCGAAGCTTCCCTTATAATGCGCTTGAATGATGTAACCGATTCTCTAAAAGAACGAGAGGATTTCCTTCAATCCATGATCACTTCTTACCTGGGCCTTCAAAACAAGAATGCTAAATTTGAAACAGAAATTGCTAATATACGAGAACAGCTTGTTAGTGTCGAAGTTTCCCGTGATCGTTTCAAGATCCAGTGTAAAGAGCTACGTCCTCGATCCAAATCATCTGCAGAAGGGACCCATGAAGGCATGGAACCATTCGGGCCTATTTAGCCTGAGGGGAAAGATTTAGAAACTGTTGAAGCTGCTAACATTGCTCCGTAGGCCTAGCTTTTTCCCTTTAATGCTTTCCATACCAAGGGGAACTGTTTTGTTCTCCCTATTATGTTTTGTCCGGTATTTTAACCAGAATCTTGAATCAATGTTTTGCAATATATTCGGATGACATAACAATTGTCTTGCTTTCTATTTTTGCTTTCTTTTGAATTTTTTTCCGTTTATGATTTGCGTATATACAAATCTTTTGGAACTAATTTCATTAAATTACTAATCAACCGAAATAATTGCGTCGGTAACTTCTCTTGGAAGTTTCACTTCTTTAAAAAATAATAACTTCTGAATTAAGCGGGAAAACCAAATACCTCCACTTCTCCATATTCTGATGCAAGTCTTATCACATTGTGACTCCAGACACGTGTCAGCTTTTAATTGCCAATTTGAAACGGTGCAGGTTCCCGAAGCATCACCGTAATGATGACAACCTCTACTATAAAACCTCTTACCATTTTCAGTTTTACTATTTTAACTTCAACCTTAAAGTTTTTAACTCTCAAAACCTCTTCTTCCTTTTCTGATCATCATCACAACCAATCTTTCCAATCACTTCTTTCGCCGAAATTCTTTCACTGATTCTCTTCGCAATGGTAAAAACTACTAAGAAAAGTACTAACGCCGCTTTTACTTCGGCAGGGAATTCTTCTCCACCTTCTTCTCCGTTAACGGTTGTCGGCGCCGACGGAAATACTGAGCCTAGAGCCTTCAACATGCTTTCTTCCTCCTTCAATTTTTCTAAAGAATTTGCAGTCAGTAAGGCTAAGTCCAAAGGTGACGGAGGGGCATCAATCAAAGTTTACCCCTCCTCTATCAAACCTGAGTTTGAGAAACAAGTCCAAGAGGATTGTGGTTGGGAAATGCCATCGGAAGATGACTCTACCCATGCTGCCCACCCGAATTTTGGAAGAGTAATTTCCCAAATTATTTTTCCATCGGAAAATGAATCTATCCTTACTTACCGATCGGGCTTCTCTAATGTATATACCTACCCTTTCACTCTCAAATTCAACCCACCAATTGATACCATAATCCTTGACTTGTGTCGCACCTACAACGTGTGTTTAGCACTAGTTGGTCCATCCGTATGGAGGCTAGTGGCATGCCTTCAATTTTTTACCACGAAAGTCGAGGTTCCTTTTACCTTGGATCATTTGATCCGTCTACACACCTCCACATTTTTCTGGGGTGGTTTGATTCATTTTCTAAAATGGGGGAAAACCCCCCATTATTTCTAATCTCAATGAAGATTATGACCGGGGGTGGACAGAATGCTTCGTAGCAATCCCGACTACTGAAATTATTCCGGCAACACATAAGCCTTTCCCATAGGCATGGAACTTATCTCGTAAGTAACCACTTTTTTTTACTTAACGTCTTTTTATGCAGCTACGTCCCGGACCCTTGCAACCATCTCAAATATACATGAGTGGGTTCAAGCCATTTTAGCCGTTTCCACCAAAGCTGACCGCTCTTGGAAAGTTATTTCCAAGGATCGATGGAAGACTACTAATCATGGTTAGTTTAGGCTCGGAGGAGTTCTCAGAAGAGTTTATTCTTCTTCCTTTTTTCTCTTTTTTAACTTAAACTATTTTTTCCTTTACAGGTCTTCCGAAGGGATCTTCTATTCCAAGGGTTGTGGATGAACCTGAATTAGATCCGGCTTCATCTTCCATTTGATTGCTCGAGTTGCAGTCCCAAAGAAGAGGACTACTAGACCATCTCCCGTGCCATCTTCTCTTCGGCTCCCAAGAGAAAAAGGAAGCCAAGATCAACTGCTCCTTCCGAGTCCACCGCAGCAACTAACAAGCCAACTGAAGCAATAGAGGCTCCTCCCCCATAATAGCCTATAGATATGGTGGATATTGATGAGAAAGAAACGAATGATCATGTTCCTCTCAAGAGGGTGCAGATCTCCACTTCCCAAACTGATCCGGCAGTCACTCCAACTGCCATTCCATCAGATCCTCCATCTTCACTAACTGGTCAAACTGGCCTTGATCAATTTTTTGAAGGGGATGGAACTACCGGGGGGCCTGAACCTTTTGCGAATGCTTCGGGTTTTGAGCATCTTACAATTCCACAAGGATTCCCCTCGTCTTCAAGATCGACCAGGAGCCAAACTTCTTCGCGCGCCCATCTGGTTAATATTTTTCCAGCTCCAAGCATAGATCCAGCTCGGCGTAGATCGACTACTATTTCTGTTTCGGAAGATACAAATTTCCTCGGTCGACCGGTTGTAATTGCTAGCTATTTGAGGCCTCTCGTGTCAAAGTGCGACAAAGAGAAGATGAGTGGAGTCTCTTGGAGGTGTTTGATCAACGAAAGGATGCACGCATCTCATAAGGTAAGCTTTTAACTTTCCTTTGGTTTATACTTATGTTTTTTCTGTAAAAAGAATTTTTTTTTTCTAATTGGTTCGTTTTTTTTATACAGTCAGCTATCTTAACCGGGGAAGGATTTCACCTTTGTCTCAAAGAGAACGATGATTTGAAAGCTCAGCTGGATGCTCGAGAGAGAGAAATTATTCATCTTAAGCAAGAACTCGATCGAAGAAACAATCAATCCGCAGAAGAGCTTCCCTCAGTGAAAGCCGAACTAGCCAAGTTCAAAAATGATTACTCCCGAGCTATGGAAGATCTTGAACGAGTGACTGAAAAGCTCAATTTGGAGAGAGAGGCATATCAACTCTTTTATGACTTCAAGGACCTCCGAAATGAACTTGATTTCAACGTGAAGGCCTTATTTCTTAAAGAAAAGAAAGAAGCCTTTCTTTCTACTGAGGTTGATAGGCTCAATAACGAGCTCCCTGTGATTGATGAAGAATGGATAGCTGAGCTAACCGATGCTTCCTTGAGCTCGAACAAAGACTTATGCAGTCCCAAGCCGAGAATCACCAATAAGCTGGCATTATTGCCAAGTTGAAATCTGATCTTGATGCCTCCGTTAAAGAAAACGAAGAAATTTTAACTCGCCTGGAATAGGCTCGTGCCAACTTAACGGCTGAAAAGGCTTTATCCGTTCTAAGGATTGAACGCACTAAATGGAATGTTTGTAGGTTTACCCTAGAACAAACTCGAAATGGCCTTCCGGATTGGGATGCAAAAATTGACGAAGCCAAGGAACTCGAGGTTCAAGCTTACCAACGGATGGTTGTTGCTGAAAGCTCCGAGGATGACCTGGAAGATTCTGACCTAGAAAATTCAGATGATGAATCCGAATGATTCATTAAAAATTTCTGCTTTTGTGTTTTTTTTTTATATATAACCCTGTAGTTTTCCAGACTATTTCGGTCTTTTATGAATGAACCATTCTCAGTTTCTAATTATGATCGACTTTTACCAACCTTTTGATCTTTATTATTTTTGTTACCTTACTCAGATATTCTTATAAGACAATCTTCTCGTTTTAACTTAATAAATGTGTTAGGCGTTTATTTATGCCTGTAAACAAGACGTCTCTTGTTTACTTCGAGCATGATTTTATTTAATTTTTTATTCTGGACGGTATAACACCTTTCAAACAAAAGATTCAGATTTCATTCTGACCCTTTTTCCATATCGATAGTCCTTAGTTTAAGACTCGATGTAATTAATATAAAGTTTCGAATAAATAGAATTTCAACACAATCATTCGGAGGAAATAATTCGGATCAACATTTATTCATACTTCATGAATTTTGGACAAAGTTCAATCGAACCTTTATATCCTTACAACAAAAAGTTAACATTGGGGATAGATTCCTTCGATCTTTCTTCCCATCATACTTATACAAATGAATTACAATTCATAAACTAAACACTTCTATCCGAGGGTATCCTCCTAGCATTTGTGTTTGAAGTATGAAAATTCAAATGCTATGATAGGCTGTCACTCGCCGAATAGTCACGAGTTCCTCTTGATAGTAAAATTCTTTACATTGTTTCTTCATTAAAATCCTTGCCAGAAAAACCCGTTTTTGGACAAAAAACGGTCTAAGGGAAAAAGAGTGCAAAATGTGTTTTCAGTTCTTGGATCGCCTTTTGCTCATGTGGATTTACTCCGAGTTTTCATCTTTCTTCCTGCAAAAACTCGAAAAACCTCAAAATGCACTTATTAAATAAAAATAAATCATACCTTTTCTTTAACAATAATACCGCTTCAGATGACTGACATTCCTATTGTTCAAAGAATTTACACCCGTCTGCATCTTCCAACTGATACGAGCCTTTACCCTTTATTCCCGATATTTTATAAGGCCCTTCCCAATTCGAACCTAGTTTTCCTTCATTGGGATTTTTAATATCCGGGGTTACTTTTCGGAGGACCAAATCTTCCACTTGAAAGTGTCTAAGATTTGTCTGTTGATTATAATATTTCTCCAAAAACTCACAGGAATGCTTTTTCTCGGTGCTCCTCCATTAAATCTAACTTTATTGTCATAACTTCGTTATTCGATTCTTCAGTGGCAAGAGTGAACCTTAAACTAGGTTCACCCACTTCGATCGAAATCAATGTCTACGTGCCATACACTAGAGAAAACGGAGTCTCTCCATACTAGTCTACAGCGTGGTTCTGTATGCCCTGTCACACCCCAACCTTGGGGGTGTTGCCGGCACCCGGCACCCGAAGGGGCCGAGCGAACCAACTGTGATATCTAAACTCTATAACATGAATCATAGGCCGACGAGGCCGCTGAATAACAATAGTAAGAAGTATATCATAACAACCTGCAAGCAGAAAAGGCCCAACAACACATATATGCATAACTAGGGCCGACAAGGCAACAACCAAGAAAGACAACCGGTCGGGCCGCAAGGCCAAACACACACCCGTATACATTGACCGATAGTCCGTAAGCCTCTAAGAGCACTAATATGATCAACCGGTCGGACAAAGGGGTCTCCGACGTACCCATAGTCATATATATATATATATATATGCATCCTATTTAATGACTCGACCAACAACTCGAGAATGGAGTGCAAACATCCCCGGCCGAACTTTGGTATCCTGCGAGAAAGGTACAACAATCCGTCTACCATCCCCGTGGGCATGATCACGACGCACAAAATGCGTCAAGACGAAAGATGTACCGAGTATGTAGGCGAAGCATAAACATAACATAAGCATAAAGAATCTGAATAACTTAGGAAAAGATGTAGAGACAACCTGAAACTCTGAACGAGGCCACTGAGGGCGACCATAACCATGACATAAATGTAACTGCATGCTCGTAAAATCATTCCTCACTGTGGAGGCATATATCATATCATATAACAATAATAAATTCCTCTGTAGGGTGAGCTCACCATCATAACATCATCTCTACCCAACTGATCAGTGGAAATGCACAGCTACGTGCCTACCCGGCCGCCACAACACGGCTCGGTAAAGGAATAAATATATCTAGGTGCACGGAACAAGCAGGCCACCCGGCCGCCTACAACACGGCTCGATAAAAATAGAAACATGTCTAGGTGCATATATAAGTGCCTACTCGTACCGACAATAGCGCGGCTCGATATATATATATATATATATATATATATATATATATATATATATATAAGTGCAATGCAAGACTGACCTCAGAAGAGACATCATAGAAAGAGTCGGAGTGACCTGTCGTCGTTACCCTTCGATTTTCATTATTGTCGCTACGTTCTTTAGCTTTTCAATCAAGAAGACCATAAATGTAAAGAATATGAAATATATTTGATACAGATTACACGCGAGGTAAAGATCAACTCAAATGATTGGAAATACAACGCCTCAACTTTGACGTGAAGAGTACCATAATGAACATCATTCTTCAATTGACAAACAATAGATACGAACTGCGGGAAAGTATTCCAATATAAGCTATTCATGAGAAGAGATGATCTTAACTATTTCAGAATGTGGTTGATACAAGTTAACGGAAGGTCATTCAATCGTTAACCAAAAGAGATGTGGAACCATAGAAATTACTTTGACACAAGTCATATATGAAGTAGAGATTAGCTCGATCATTATTGAACGTGGTCGACACAAGCTAATGGAAATAACGTTTCAATGAAAGCTCATTTGAATTCTAGTCATGCCAAAAACAGAAGAGAAAGCCCTACATACCTCAACGATGAAATTTTCCAAGTTCTACGAGTCCTCGAACGTCTTACGAATGATTTCCTACATAATACAGACTATTCAAGATCAAAATCATGGTCATAGCTTATAGAAATCTTCATTTAGACATTTAATCGAAGAAACTCGTAAAAGGCGTGAATTTATAGGATTTTTTGTAGCGTAATTTCCTCGTAAAACACTATCAAATTCTAATTTTCTACTCCTCCTCTTCAATACGATCCAATCCATATCAACACAGCTCCAAACAACATGTTAAAACCACCTAAAATAGCCCAACTATCAAGCCAAGTCCATAAGAGTTCACAAGAATTGTCAAAGCTTATTCTATGGGGTTTTCACCAAATTTCTAGGTTTAATTACTTGTAGAAGTTCAAAGAGATCAAAAGGAAGTTAAAATATACCTTAGATGATCAAAATCACTCCAAACTTCAAGTTACTTCAAGGTGAAGTCCTTATCCAAGAAGCAAATTAGCGAAAAAAATCACAATTCCGTAGTTGCCATGTTGTTCTTCATGTTAAAGTTGATAGATTTGCTCTCGGTTTGGATCGAGATTGATGGAGGATTAATTGGAGAGGGTTTAAGAGTTTTGCAGGTCCTGTATAGTGAGGAAATGGAGAAAAATTCGTGAAGAGGGGTCTTTTATATAACTTAAAGTGAGCAGCCACCGACCTTGGTCACTGTTCCCGCTGCAATTTGCATCCTTGGACGAAAATGCAAATATCTTTCTACTCCGATGTCATATCGACGAACGGTAAAATGAAATCGAAACTAGACTCGTAGACCTTAGATTTGGTAGGTGGATCACCCCGTAACTCCAAGTAGATTGAGAGAAAAGCTCTGAGACATCTGACCCAAATTTCAGTGAAATTTACAAACTTCGATGCCCTTTGTCGACTTTCGTAGTACAACTCGTTTGACTCCCAAACTTAACAAGAGACCATTATACAATTCAAATACTTCATATCATTACTTGCTTAGCATGTGGATCACTCCTAATCTCACCCAAAAGTACAAGTTATCGTATTCCCAACTTGCCGACTTTTGACGAAACTCATGCTTCTTTGATTCATTTACCCTCCAAATCTTCCTCCACTTACTAATATTATTTATAGACTCTTGTAACCATTTTTAATAATAAAATCAATCCCTTTTATCCTCAACAAAGTTTCGTTTTGAACTTTCGTCGACTAACTCATGATGCGACTTTAACATACGAAAATCAGAGGTGTCACATGCCCACAACACTTCTGGTAAAGTTTCTCTCCGTTTACTTTTTACTGAATCCAACCTTTTCTTTAAATTTTGAATGATCGTTTTGTTCGTCGACTCAGCTTGACCATTTACGCTGGGATAATACAGAGTAGACACAATCCTTTTAATGTTAAGTCTTTTAAGAAATTCCGTGACTTTTCTACCAACGAACTGTGGACCATTGTTGCAAGTTATTTCTTTCGGTATTCCGAACCGACAAATGATGTGATTACAAATGAAATTGATGACTTCTCTTTCTCTAACTTTCTTAAAAGTCTCTGCTTCAATCCATTTAGAGAAATATTCAGTCATAATTCAAATAAATTTTACCTGACCTGGAGCCGCAGGCAATGGCCCCACAATGTCCATTCCCCATTTTATGAAAGCCTAAGGTGAGATGATCGGATGCAATAATTCTGCCGGTTGGTGGATCAAGTGCGCATGCCTTTGACATTCATCACACTTTTGGACAAAGTTCTTGGAATCCTCCTCCATCGTCGACCAATAGTACCCGGCTCTAATTAGCTTTCGTACTAATAACTCTTCCCTGGAGTGATTTCCACAACGCCCCTCATGTACTTCACGCATTACATAATCAGTTTCTCCAGGACCCAAACATCTTTCCAAAGGACCATAAAAAGACCTCCGGTATAATTGACCATCAACTAGTCAATATCTAGCAGCCTTTGTACGAAGTGCTCTTGTTTCCTTCGGATCAATCGGAAGTTTACCATCCTTCAAATAATCGACATATTTGTTTCGCCAGTCTCAAGTCAAGTTTGTGGAATTTATTTCTCCGTGGCAGTTATCTATGGCCGAATTTAGGAGTTGCACCACTTTCCCGAAACCTACACCTTTAGTATCCACTGAAGACCCTAAATTTGCCAAGGCATCCACCTCGCCATTTTGCTATCGGGTTACATGTTCTATTTTGCACTCCTTAAACCGACACATTAATACTTGAATTCTATCCAAGTACTTTTGCATCCTCTCTTCTTTTGCATCGAAGCTCCTATTAACTTGATTCACTACCAAAAGCGAACCGTACTTGACATCGACTGACGTGGCTCCTAAGCTCTTTGTCAATTCCAAACCTGCAATCACGACCTCATACTCGGCTTCATTGTTAGTCAATTCCATAATTCTTATTGCCTATCTAATAACTTCGCCCATGGGTGTTCTAAGCACAATTCCTAGTCCGGACTCCTTTGCATTGGATGCACCATCAGTAAATAATGCCCAAACTCCCGATATAACCTCAAAAGCTAATACAAGCTCCTTCTCTGCTTCCGGAATCAGACCCGGAGTAAAATCTGCTATAAAATCAGCCAAAACTTGGGATTTTATTGTCGTACAGATCTTATACTCTATATCATACCTGCTAATTTCTATAGCCCACTTGGCCAACCTACCCAACAGCTCAGGTTTATGCATTATGTTTCTTAAGGGATAAGTTGTTACAACACAAATGGGATGACATTGGAAATATGGTCTTAATTTTCTAGCTAAAGTTATTAGCACTAAAGCCAATTTTTCTAGATAGGGATATCTAGTTTCTGCACTAGCCAAAGATTCTACTTATATAATAGATTGGAAATTGCGTACCTTGGTCCTCTCGGACTAATACAACACTTACAGCAACCTCTGAAACGACTAAGTACAAAAACAACTATTCGTCCGCTTTTAGTTTATGAAGCAATGGCGGACTAGAAAGGTATTTATCAAATCTCTTAATGCTTGTTGGAATTCTGACATCCAGTCAAAGTCCTTCTTCTTTTTCAAAAGCGAAAAGAACTTGTGACATTTTTCCGAGGACCGGGAAATGAATCGGCTTAAAGCTGCTATTCTTCCGATAAGGCTTTGTACTGTTTTCACATCCCAATGACTTCTGGAAGTTCTTCAATACCTTAATTTTGTTCGAATTTATTTAAATTCCTCTGTTTGACACCAAAAAGCCTAGGAACTTGCCTGAGCCTACTCCAAAAGCTCATTTCTCCGGATTCAATTTCATGTTGTATTTTCGGAGGACATAAAATGTTTCTTGCAAATGCTTAAGGCGTTCTCCTGTTTCCAGGGACTTAACCAATATATCATCTATATAAACTTCCATCGTATTTCCAATTTGTTTTTCAAACATGCGGTTAACTAAGCGTTGATATGCTGCTCCAATATTTTTTAAATCGAATGGCATTACATTATAACAATACGTTCCATTCTTGGTAATAAAAGAATTTTTCTCTTGATCCTCCGGATTCATCCTTATTTGGTTGTACCCGGAGTAGCCGTCAAGAAAACTTAACACCTTATGCCCTGCCGTAGCGTCGATCATACGATCGATATGAGGCAAAGGAAATATCACGACCCCAACTTAAGGGCCATGCGGGCACCTACCATGTTACTAACTAGTTGGCGAACCCTTACCAATCAACCCAATATTCAGCCGGTTTTATAAATAACAAATTCTTAATGATCACAATATTTAAAAGTAAATGCTAATACAGATTCTGTTATTGATACAAGAAAACTGAAAACTCCCCGGTATCTAGTCTAGAAAGGTACAAGAGCTCCTATTACACAAGGATAAATAAAAATAAATGACCCAGCCTCTGCCTGGAATGAGATGAGCGAGGCTGTAGGAAGATGCCTGGCAATCCATACGAAGAAACTTAAACTTAAACCTGCAACATACCTACACCCAAAAAGAATGTAGCAAGAGTAGTATCAGTATACCACACGTACTGGTAAGAATTATAGGTCGACTAAGATTAGTTCATGCAACACAATGTAAAGTCAATAAGATAAGCAGATAAAGTCAACGGCCCTCCAGACTCCCAACATAGATTCTTACACCGATACGAACTTACCTTTCTACACCAAGTTATTCGCTTCTCTTAACCCCATAGTGATTCCCGTTATCTGACTAGTCAATGAAGTCCTATTCCGTACTCCCTTAAGCCAATTAATTAAGTCTTATGTCCTCATTTACACTAACATCTAATTCCTAACTTTTAGCCGTAGAGCTTTTCTATCTAGTTCACTTACTAAAATATGATGCACCCATGGAACAAACTTTACATTTAGTAATTCGTTCTTACACTTACCTTTATATTGATCACCACCTCACACAACTCAACACTATTATAAGAGATGCACAATGCAATATAACAGACTGACAAAGACACAAACATAAGGGCATTGAAGTATGAAATGTAATGCAATGCAGATGCGATGCAAGGGCCCAATCACGCTGTACATACATGTTAACTGATGTCATTTCTCAATAGTCATGACCTGCAGGGGACCCATGGTGTCCATGTACCACTCGTTCCAGATTCACTCCTCGAATTTGATTGCCACATCCTCACCCCCAGTCAAATATGCCTTTTCATACATATAATATAATTACCTTACAATACTGTCAGTTATTAGCTGTCGAATAGTACCTCGTATTCAACGCAAATCAGTCATACAACCCAGATAACACGACTAGCACTTACTCATCACTTTCTGCTCTATGTGATACCTCATAACCATGAGCATTATATGCAATTATGCCAATGAATGAAAATAATGTCATGGATTATGCCCTTGAGGGGTGTAGCACTATTATGCCTTCCTTCAATTCACACAATGCAGTCCTCTTTATTAACAAGCATGGCAATCATATGAATATTTCAATATACATGAAAATAAATACGTAAATCAAATATACATAGGGATAATTACTCTGAACAGCGAAATACCCATTTTTTACCCACCATAATTTATCACTTCA
This sequence comes from Lycium ferocissimum, assembly GCF_029784015.1. Lineage (NCBI taxonomy): Eukaryota > Viridiplantae > Streptophyta > Magnoliopsida > Solanales > Solanaceae > Lycium > Lycium ferocissimum. The sequence continues at coordinate 64,173,100 of NC_081344.1, forward strand.
TGTCTCGTAAAGCATGAACATCAACAATAGGAGCACCCAAAGACTAAAATAAATACTCGTGTTACCCTAATTACTATTCGTACATAACTTTCGTTAAATTATGAATATATCATCCGAACTCCGTATCCGAAGACCTAATCATGCAATGAAGACCTAATCATGCAATCTCCCATCAATTCTAAATGTGTATACGATTCACTAATCAAACTATAACTCAAGTAACGTAACCTACCTCGATGACGAACAGCTACTTGAATTTCCATGAAATACTCGCCTTCCTAGCCCTTATCTGAATCTATGAGAGATGATAGTTGCGGGGAAAGATGTGGAGAATGTTGGAAAAGCCTCTTATCTTGGTGTCAAGGGTTTTTCTTCTTGGGAAAACCTAATAGCAGTCTTGGAGGGTCTTTTATTAAAAAAGAGTGTGAAATATAAAACTGAGTATAGAAAAACGTGTTTACTGGCCCGTAGCGGACGTCGCTTTGCTATAGCGGGACCACTGTGGCGGTCCCTTAGCCGCTATAGAGGGCCATCTTCTGCCCCGGGCACATGATTTTTAACTCTTTCCGAAATTAATTTTTCCCACTATTAATCATTTAAACACCTCATGGGGTTTACTATTTAAGATCATAGACTTAGATTGGGCATGGGTTCGCGAAGTATTAAATAACAATCAGGCGGGTCGTTACAGGAAAAGAATTCTTCGGGCATGCTTTATTTAAATCTTTGAAATCTATACACATCCTAAATATATTGCCTTTTTTAGGTACTACTACTACATTTGCCAACAACAACAACAAGAAGCCCAGTATAATCCCACCATGTGGGGTCTAGGGAGGGTAGAGTATACGCAGACCTAACCCCCACCTTGAAAGGTAGGGCGGCACTACTACTACATTTGCCAACCATTCAGGATATTCAACTTCCCAGATATTACCAATATTTAATAGCCGGGTTACCTCTTTCTTAACAAACCTGTTTTTGACCTCTGCAATGGGTCTCCATTTCTGTTTTACCAGAGGAAAACTTGGATCCAGGCTCAACTTATGAGTTGTGATTTCCTAGGGTATACATGTGATGTCTAAATTGGACCATGCAAAATATTCTATGTTAGATTTAAGAAATTCAATAAACTTAACCCTGAGCCCCGGAGTCAATCCGGTGCCCATGTATACTTTCCTTTCGGGCTGTTGGATAAACAAGACCACTTGCTTGAGTTCCTCTATGGTCGATTTCGTTGCATCTGAATCGTCAGGCACTATGAATGAACTGGGAACTCGATATAAATCTTCTTCTTCATCTAAGTCTTCAAATTCGCCTTCCAACTTCTGTGAGTTCATAGCGGCTCCTGCTTCCTCCAATTTTTTTGAAATCACATCCTTCATTTTCTGTAATTGCTATTTTTCCAACGTTTCCTTACTCTTTGTGTCTTTTCTGGTTCCCTTGATGGCAAACATCTCCCTAGCCGCTGGTTGATCTCCACAGATTTCTTTAATAGATTTCGGAGTTAGAAATTTTAGCGTCATATGCAGAATTGGTGGCACAACCTCCACATCATGTATCCATGGCCTACCAAATAATGCATTATACCTCATTACCCCATCTATGACATGAAACTTCATCCTCGAATTTCTTTAATACATTTCGGAGTTGGAAACTTTAGCGTCATATGCAGAGTTGATGGCGCAACCTCCATATCATGTATCCATGGCCTACCAAATAACGCGTTATATCTCATTACCCCATCTATGACATGAAACTTCATCAATCGCAACATTCCTGCCACATCAACCGGGAGAATGATTTCTCCTTTTCTAGTTTCACTCGACATGTTAAAGCCATTCAAAACTCGAACTGCCGGAACAATTTGATCGAGTAAAGCCATTTGTTCTATCACCTTCCATCGGATTATATTGGCTGAGCTACCTGGATCAATCAAAATACATTTATCAAGAAACTTATTGATGTTAACATAAATTACCAGCGCGAAATTATACGGATAGACAATATCCTCAGCATCCTCGTGGTTAAAGGTGATCGCTTCGCTGCGTAAGTAATCCCTAGACCTTTTCTCTCGAGACACCGACATATTGGTTTTCTTTGACGCCGCGATAGTGATTTCTGCCACGTCGTTTCCTCCAATAATCATGTTAACAACATGTTGAGGATTGACTGGTTCCACCGGTTTGTTTGCATCTTTAATTTTGCTATAATTTGCCTTGGCGCGCTCACTTAAGAATTCCCTTAGGTGACCCTCCTTCAGTAATCATGTTACTTCATCCCTCAAGTGACCACAATCCTCTGTCCGATGACCATGCGTTTGATCAAAATGCACAAATCAGTGTCTGATCCCTCAAATTAGGATCAATTCGGATATCCTTCAAAAATTTAGCACCTTCTATGCGTCCAATAGCTAACACCAATTCCGCCGTATCAATTCAGAAATTATACTCGGACTGGCTGGGACTAACGACATGATTAGCAGAGGAAGTCCCAATGGAATTTTTATCTTGCAAGCCTCTGCTTGAAGGGTCTACGATCATAACGCCTGTCACCACTGCTTCTATCGGATGAAGAGGATCGATTACTTTTCCTTCGATCCGATCAAAAATTTGATCGCTCTGAAGTTCCGTAGGTTGATATCTATCCTTTAACGCCTTCAAGTCCAAATCTGCTACTCTTTTTTACTTTTCTCGTCCCTTAACTCTTCCTGTAGCCAAGGCTGGAAGCTCAGACTGATCATCCTCTACCCGTATCTTTGATTCATACCGGTTATGCACATTTGCCCACGTTACTGCTAGATATTCCAACAAATTTTCCTTCAATTTTAGCAATGCACTAGAACTACTTGGATTTAAGCCCTTAGTGAAAGCTTCTGTTGCCCATTCATCTGGTACTGCGGGGAGGAGCATTCGTTCCTTTTGAGATCTTGTAACGAATTCCCGCAGCAATTCATCATCCTTCTGAGCTATTCTGAATATGCCGGCCTTTCTTGCTTGCACCTTTTTTTCTCCGGCATGAGCCTTGATGAACGCATCTGTAAGCATAGCAAAAGACGTAATAGAATGCTCAGGTAAATGATGATACCAAGTCATAGCTCCTTTGGCCAATGTTTCACCGAATTTTTTAGCATAACCGACTCGATTTCATCTGGTTGTATGTCGTTGCCTTTGATTGCGCACGTATAAGGCATCATGTGCTCCTATGGGAGGTCTGGCTTCTTAAATCATTTTGGGATCAACTTCGGAGCAGCACTTGCTGGGAATGGCAACTGAACATATTTCTTGGAATCTGGACCCTTCAAAATTGGCGGTGTTCCAAGTATCTGGTCCACTCGTGAATTGAAAATATCCACTTTTTTTTCATTCTTCTCCATTCTATTACTGAGATCTTTGAGCAATTTCAAGATCTCTAAAGATTCGTTCGATTCTGAACCTTTGCAGTTCCCATCATCCTGACCTTCGGTACGAGCCTCAACATCCTTATTTGGCACAGTCGTCCCATTCTCTTCCAATTTAGTAATAGCTTGTTGTTGCTTATCCAACATGTCAAATATTTTGTCCAGATCAGTCCTAGCCGCTCGAACCACGTTCTCTGCTTCGTCCTCATTCTTCTGGACCCTTGAGGTGAGACAATCTGTTCATTCCTAGTTTCACCAATGACTGGATCAAGAGTCGGTGCTTCGTTATTGATGATAACATTGTTGTTGTTGTTGTTAGCATCGTTGCGATTATGGCTCCCAGACATTCCTGATAAAATCCTAATTACAAGAAAACTTCAAATGAAATAAGTGAGATTTGAACAAACCACTGCTATTATCCTTAGCCTCAAGGTGGACGCCAAACTGTTTACCCCTGAAAAGGGTACGATTGAATTTGTACGCGGTTTAAAGGATATATGATTTGATTTTCCAAATTTAGTATATAATTATGCAATAAGTAGTATGAAATATCGAAAAGATAAAGTTAAAACTAAGGAACAAGCCAGGGCCTCTGTGAGCTTTCGGACTGAATTCCGTAACAAGGAATGCCTCCGATTGATATTTAAGTTTTAAATATTAAGGGAAAACAAAGGGAATGACCTGACAAAAGATAAAAGAGCCTTTTAAGTAATGTGATTTGAAATTAATAGCATAATATTTCCTTGTGTTCACTGATGATCGATTACAAATAACGTGTCCTTATTTATAGTACATGAATCAGCCATTAGCCCATAACCATTCTCAATAATGACTAATAAAGGATCTTAAAAGCCGCCTTGAATGCCAATCGTAACGTCTGCACGCTAATCGTAACGTCTGCACCGAATATGGTCCGGTTGAATAGCGGCTGCAAGACGTGATATCTTCATTTAATGAGCTTGTCGGGCTGCTACTTCGGAGTGGATCTGCCTTGGGTAAAAATGTAGTCCTCTTCTTTAGTCTGCTGAAACGACCCGACGTTTCCTACTCTAACCGCCACGTGCTTTGCTAGCTAGACGCCACGTGTAAAGCTGCGTTTTACCATGTATGCAGTGATAAGTTGTAGTAGTATCAAAAAAGCAGTACCATCATCAACAAAAGAAGAACTGCCTCTCAAGCTGTAATTTTGGTTGTCTGCAACGCGAGATCTGGATTCTGGTAGATGTAGTGTAGGAGCTACAGGTTCATCCGAACCTAATAGATTTAACTTACGTGTTAAAAAAACTCACTAAATAAGTAGTAGAGAATGTGATAAAATTGAATCTGCCTATGCATTCTCTGCCCATGCAGAGGACTGTAAATAATCTATCTACATTATTATAAAAGCACGAATAACATTGTTGGTTGACCAAAATATTCTTTAACTATTAAACGACTTTTATACCCTTTTAGTCTAATTCTCTCATATTTCTATTGATTATTTTCATAAATAGAAAAAACATAATTATTGAAAATATAATTCAAAACAAATACTACTTCTAAATTCCGATTCTAAATCTAATTAATTAAAGAGTCTTTTATCTATCACCTTCAAATAATGAGGAGACATCCACCCAGCAGTCGTATTTGCCTAGGAGTAGTTTTGTTATTGAATGTTGCTTTGGCCGCATTATTTTTAGACAAAGATTAGGGTAATATTATATCATATTTTGATAAGTTTAGGTATCTTTAGATTACCTCATACGTTTGGTCGGAAAACATAGAATAAGAGTTCATGAAAGCTAAGTACCGTATTCATTTTAAGATAATGAGTATAGTGAATGTTGGATAAAATTATAATCTTGAAGAATTTATCACATAAAAGTCAAAAAATTAAAAAAGTGCATTTGTGTGATAAACTTTAAGTGAGATGACTTTTATGCAACAAAAAATAAAAAGTGACTTTTGCGTGATAAATTCAAAGTTGAATGACGATACAGATATGCTCAAAATAAAATAGGAAAATGCAAGAATAGCTATCGTAAACTTAATTGATTATCTTGCAAGTCGAAAGATATAAATTTCTACTATGAAAGAAAATAAAATTGTTGAAATTGTTTCGTTATATAAACATTTCATCATGAAACTACCAAGAAGTCAGAAAAATTTACGACCATGGGAGGACTTGATTTTATTTTTTTTTAATAGTATTATATTTTACTTTTGTGATCAACTAAAATTTATTTAATAAATAACAAAATATTCTTAAAATTGAGAGATATTCTTATTATTTAATTTTGCTTGGTAACGATTTTCAGGGAATAACGTGCAAAAGCACGTTCATAGAGACTAGTTATTATATAAGCACGAATAACAATATTGGTTGACAAAAATATCCTTCACATATTGAACGACTTTTATACCTTTTTAGTTTAATTCTATCATATACCTATTGGTTATATATTTTGGTAAATAGAAAATAGAATAACCAAAAATAGAATCCAAAACAAATACAACTTCTGAATTTTGATTTTGAATCTAATTAATTAAAGAGTATTTACGTTCAAATAATTAATTAGGAGATATCCAACCAGTAGTCGTATTTTGCTTAGGAATAGTTTTGTTATTGGATGTTGCTTTGTCCGTATTAAAACTAATAAAACATTTAACATAGACAATGATTATGTTATTATTAGATCATATTCTAACAGGTTTAGGTATCTTTAGATTACCTCATATGTTTGGTCTTAAAAGATGGAGTGAGAGTTCATTTAAAGTCAATTAACGTACTTATTTTAAGATAATGAGTTTAGTAAATGTTGGATATTATAATCTTGAAGATTTTATCGCATAAAAGTCATTTTTTAGTTTTTATTTGTTATATAAAATTCATCCAACTTAAAGCTTATCACACAAAGTGATTTTTTTTGTTACATAAAAGTCATCCAACTTGGGCCAAGCTAACAAAAAAAAAAAATCTCACTTGAATATTCATATTTTGTACTAAAAAATATGACATGACAGTTTAAGTTGGATGACTTTTACATAACAAAAAAATAAAAAATATTTTTGTGTGATAAACTTTAAGTTGGATGATTTTTATGTAATAAAAAAAAAGTGACTTTACCTTATAAACTCAAAGTTGAATGACGATCAGTTAGGATATTTTTGTGGGAATCAATACATATATACTTAAATAGAATAGGAGGATGAGAAAAAACAAGAATAACTATCATAAACAAGTCCAAAGATATAAAGTTTATATTAAAAGAAAGTAAACAGTTGAAATTATTTCTTTTTTTAAACATTTCATCATGAAACTATCATGAAGTTAGAAATATTTACAACGGGAGAATTTGAACCTTTTTTAAAATATTATATTTTACTTTTGTGATCAACTTAGAATAACTAAATTAAATAACTAAATATTCTTAAAACTAAAAGATAATTTATAATTTTATTTTGCTTGGTAACGATTTTCATGGAATACCGTTCGTCAAGACTAGTAAGGATACAAGATTCAACTTGCCGAGTTCCTAAGAAGAAGAAAAAGAACAGCTGGGAGTTCGGACATCGCGGAGAGTGTAATGAGGAGATGTTTTTACTGTTACGCTCTCTAAGTGTCTTGGAAAGGCAGTGTAAGGCAAAGCAAACGGAGGTATTTAAAAGGCAAATCATTTGTTTATTTTCTGTTCATAAAACCACTAATGTTTCACTTCTGTAATCAAATACTTGGTACATTTTAAGGTGTTTGAGCAAAAACTCGAACGGCACAAACATTGATTCACAAATATATTGTTGCCCAAGAAGTGAATCTAAGATTGGGATACCCTTGTCCATTTGGAAGAGAAATACAATTTGTTTTAGTCTTAGCAGTGGAATTTATTTTTTTTATTTTTTTATTTTTTTGGTTGTGGGGTTGTTTAGGTAGGACATAAGATTTTCAGTCTTAACAAATCACAGTCGTAGTCCCCAGTACATTTTTTCTTTCATGAAATACTGATTTTGCAAACCAGACATTGTTTCATCTCTTTTTCTCTGTCCACACCATCCCTAATCCAAATCTTCCCAATGAACAAATCCTGCAACACCCTACCAGGACCTACCTTAATAGCCTCGATAAAAAAAGGTTCCATATATCCATTATAGAAGTAGCATTTCTTACAATTAAACTTGAGAAAAAGTGAGATTATCACATTCGCATCCCTGAGCTAATGAAGTAGAAAAGGAAACAGCAACGGTGTTAGTAACAATTTTGACTTCTCAAATGGTAATCAACCTATCTTTCACACACTAAGAACAAGTTTCAAAAGAATGAACAATAAAAATATTACAAGCCCCTAAGATATTTCCTTCAAATTAGCTCTTGCTTGCTCTTAGTTCATGGTGGTCTAGAGATCAATCAGTGCACCTGCTTCTGTCGTGATCAGTCCATTTATGAACCGCAGCAAGCTGATTTTTGGCCATTTTGACCACCTCCAGCTCCTGCGTCTGGTTGATTAATTTTGATCGTCGAAGGCTGCAACAGCACAAGTATTAGCCTTCAACATATGGAAAAAAGGTTATCTGTTTTTCTTTTTCCGTTCTCACCCCAATCCGTGCAATTCTATTTTTTTCTTTCTTTCTTTCCTTTTTTTTTCATTTTTTTTTTTTTTTTTTATGAGTGGGGTTGTGAGAGGGCAGTGGGGTCCTAATAATACAACCAAACTAGATCAAGTGAATACCTCTGCTTTAGAATCTGTGTCTGAAAGCCTTTGTTTTATATCCTTTGCTATTGACATGAAAACTTGTTCCACGTTAAGATTTGTTTTTGCACTCTGCACGGAAACAATCTCTTAGTACAAGCACACCTACCAGAAATTCTTTCCATATGTTATCACGTCATACTTACAGTTTCGAAAAATTTAATACCATACTCATCAGCAAGTGCTTGGCCCTTAGAGGTCGGGACAGCCTACAAAAAGTTCAATGCAGCAAACATTAGACTTGAGAGGCTCATGCTTACTACTCATTGAAATACAAATCCAAACTTTTTCTCTCCCAACTTTTTTCTTGCTCTTATCCTGTTTCCAGGTTCTGCTGTCTTAAAATTTTAATGGTTCTTCTTCATTCTTTAACCTCAACTTTTTCCTCTTCTCTCTCGGGGCGGGGGAAGAAAAAATCGAGAATGTTAAAGAATGAAATGACTGATAAAGATTAAAGTTGGGATTTAATTTATACAAAAAACAAGAATAAAAAAAATTAAAAATAAAAATAAAAGACCGACGGACTCCATCGATTTATTTTAGAAAATAATTATATTTTTTCGCGCATTTTTGCACCTAAAAAATATTGAAAAAAGCCCTCTTGTACTTTATGTCAGCCTTCGAGAGAACTTGAGGAAAAAGAAGCATGAGGAATGATTTAACATTAATCTCGCCTTTGATAAGTTTTTGAATAGTTAAAGGACTAAAACCTACATTTTAGTATTTTGTTGACATTGTCTGAAGCATGCTGCTCAATGTTACGAATCCAGTTCGTGATATCTACGAATAGGAACAAGACAATTACAATCCATCCACAAGGGGAAAAGGAAAAATAAGGCATTCTCCTGCACAAGACACTGATGAGGTTATCTGGACTCGTCCAGAAAATTCACCTGGGTCAAAAGAAAGGTAGCTTCAAACAAAACTACGTCTTAGATGACATGAGTATCAGGGAAAGAACCTTACTGTTAAAGGAAGATTCATCAGTAACATCATAAACCAACAATATACCCATGGCTCCACGATAGTAAGCTGGAAAAATTTTAAACAAAAAAGGAGCCAATAAGTACACAGGTAAACCATAATGCAAGGATCAAAGCGAAGTGTTTATCTAAGACAAAGCAAGCTTACATATTGTGAAGAAAAGGAAAATGTATAAACATTTGCAAGCTTGATCATTTTTCTTCTTTTTTATAGTTTAAGCATTTCCAAGCTTATCTAACTTTCTAGTAACTTGATACATGAGGTACATTATAATCAACTTTGTACTTAGTGAGGCCAGGGGATGAAGGGTGACACTGATCTGTTGGGACGAACCAAAAGGGGACAATGACATGACAAACAGAAAGCTTTTTTTTAAGATAAAACGTGAAACGTCAGTTAAGAAACCAAATTTCCTGTTATAATGCCCTTAAATGAAAACTCTTTTCCAGTTAAAAGACGTAAAAACATACCAGTGGTGATTGTTCGGAACCGTTCCTGACCAGCCGTATCCCAGATTTGTAGTTTGATCCTTTTCCCCTCGAGCTCAATGGTCCGAATTTTAAAATCGATCCTGAGAGGAAAAGAAAGATATTCAAATTTGACAAGCCTTTTTTTTAGAACTAAAACCAAGTATATAACACCCAGAAGGAGAGAACTAACCCAATGGTGGTGATAAAGTTTGTTGTAAAGGAACCATCAGAAAAACGCAAAAGAAGGCAACTCTTACCAACACCTGTAGAGTGCATGTCAAAAAAGTAAATTTCAGCTGAAAATCTAGTCATCATTTTCTATAGCTGCCAAATAATGCAGACACATTATATAGTTTCCAATCACGATGAAGAAGACACTTAATAGAAATCCATCCAGACTGGACAATTTTCTGAAAAAGGTTATTGCAGGAAAAATATTTATGGGGAAAAGTTTGTGCAAAAGAAGAATGTGCCTGGATAGTCGTAGTTTTCTTTAAGTTTGGTGAGAGGGTTATGTGAGTGAAAGAAGATTTCTTGGTTGAAAAGGTCAATCAAGCAACTTACATCCAAAAAGTTACTAGAAAAAATAAAATTTTCTCAAAATCGCTTTACATCCAAACGCCTACAAGAATCTCTGAGGGAAAGGATATCAAGAAAACTGCATAGGGAACAAAATCATCCTACCTACGCTGTAAGCATTGAACTTCTTCCCTCGCCATCCTGCTCCCCAAGGGAGGAGGAAAAAAAATATATAAATCATGCAAAGTTAACATCCCACCTACACGTCAAGCAATAAACTACATCTTAAACCCTGGTGCAATCTCCCGATAAACAAAAGATGGTGCACTCGGTGTGTGTGGAAGACTCACTGGATTGCTTAGAAGGAAATCATCCAAAAGAAAGCAACATGAAAACCCCATCCCCCTACATATACATCAATTCTTGTGCGATTACCAAAGAGGAGGGACAGAGTGAGATTGCTAATCTGAACTAGTGATATAAGTTTCTCATCAGGAGTAGATGAAATATTTTACCGCCTTTTATGATTAGCAGTAATAATCTGTCTTCTTCCTTTTTCTCAAAGTAGAGATTATCACTGATAATCATAAAATGTGGTAAATATTTCATCTACTCCTGATGAGCAACTTATATCACCAGTTCTGAGTGGAGTAGAAAGACAAATAAATTTGGCCACATTGGTAGGTCGTCCTTCAAATCATGTTTCAGTTTCACATAAAGGAACATCTAAAACTGAATTTAATTGTGTAATCAAGGGTATAATTAACTAACAGATGCAACAAAGAAACCATGTGTGCAAATGATTTAGTGGATTATTTGCCAGCGACATGGATTATCTCCTGGCAGTTGAGCTAATCACAGTCAAGCATGATCTCATCAGATTTTTTTTTTTGAAGTCCTAGTCAATAGTGTGGGTCATCTCTCTGTTCTGAAATCGAACATTCTTGCCTAAATGAATCAATAAAAACAACCAAACTACGACAATTCAGCTGAGCACTGACTCCAGCTAATGCAGCAAAAAGTGGCCCATATATGAAGGAGATGAAAAGCAACAAAGTCAAGCAAGCAGCCAAAGACAGTAAAATTTGCAAATCAGAAAGACGGAAGTCAAATCAAAAATCACATTTCTCTTCATTCTCTTCATAATCAAGCTCATTGAACCCTCATACTCAATACTCGTAGTTCTGCATGCTGCTCTACGTCGTAGACAATATCCTAAAGTTGACTTCAGAAGCAAATATAACACCAAACAATAATTAGGACTCCACGAACCAACTTAGGCTGCATTTTTTTTTTTAAAGATTAAGATGTCTGAATCTGAATACACATCTGAATATTAAGATGTTGTATGCGGATCTGAACACTAAATGATTAAGACTGTTTTTTTTCATCATTTGAATGTGTATAATATATCAATATTTAAAACATAATAAATATGTTATTCAAATAAAAAAGTAATTAAGAATTATATCAAGAAAATATTAGATAAAATATTAACTTAAACAACAAAATTATTATTTTAGAGATAAATTAATGTATTTAAAGATATAAATAGATATTTTAAGCATGATACAATTACTGAACTATCTGAATTAATAAAAAAATGATATATGGATAAATAAATTGTTATAATAAAATGTAATCATAAAATTTAAATTCAACACAATGATTCTGTTCCTACGGACTATCAGAATTCAAACGAGAAAAAGTAAATATTTCATCACAATTTGACATGAAACAAGAGAACAAATAGTTAAGAATAAGTGAACCAAAATCATTGAATGTCAAAGAATCATAATTTTCCATGATTTTCATCAAAGATATTTTATATAAGATCCAAAGTATCCATGATATCCTTTATATTATAACGCATATAAAAAATGCCTCCACACTGAAAGAATATGTGGAAAAAACTCAAAATCGCTGAATCCGACGAGAGCATAAAATCGACATTGTGTTATTCCCCCAAAAAGAGCAGATTATAGTGTAAGGAGTTTGTAGAAGAAACAGTGTTTAAAGGTTTGTGGTTTGGGGAAGAAAGCGTAGTCTTTTTTAGGGAGTTTACCAACGAGTTTAATACTTGAAAGAAAGTGGGCTTAGGTCTGAATAATATTAAGACACTTTAACAGATCTGACTGAATCAGAGGTCTTCAGACCCAATAAGTGCTAGAATTTAAAAGAAAACAAATGTTCTTAATGGGGCTCTGAATCTAAATCAGAATGGGGCTCTGAATCTGAATGATTCAGATTCAGAGCCCCATTAAGTGCAAACAAATGAGGCCTTAACCTTCTAGGTTGACAAGCACACGCACTAACCACATATCTTAGCCAATACCATTTTGTCTTAATGACCCAAATGCAACAGTTGATTCAAACAAAAGCTGACAATTCAGCTCCATTTTGGTATGCAGACTGCAGCCTACCGAAGAATAATCCTCCACCTCCAGACACATAATCTAAGACATTTAATAAAGGAGTTTACACTATCTGCTGTAGGACAGAACTGCATTATGAAAAATGTAACTAATATGCTACTTGCTTGGCGTCAAAGCCTCATCATCTCTTCATTATTTAGGATATAGCTATTTATCAGAGAAGTTGGTAAACAAAAGAGACAGGATCCTCCTAAGACACTCGGAATTTTCCCACGCCATGCTCATATCATCGCTTGACAAGCCTGGAGTTCCACCTAGTGTGTAGTATTAAACCCGCCACTACATTCACGAGCCACATAGACATTAATAAAACAATACCATATCCAGGTCACTTGATAAGTCATACATCAATGTCACGCATTAACTTGCTGCAATCGCTGTTGGTGCAATATATACTCTTTTTGTGCTTAAAAACACTCAGAAGATGATTCAAAAACCAAGTTACTCCATGGGACAAATAATGAAAGAAAAGGTCAAGCTAAATAGCAAGCAAGGCACCAAAGAGAAGAAGGGTTAATACATTTACAACCCCTTAAATTTGCCAGCAAATTTCATTTAAGACACTCATACTACTACATGTTCCAATTGAGCACCTGAACACATGCTAAGGTGTTTCTATTAGACACTTTCTGTTCAAATTTTGGAAAAGCTTTTTGCGCATGTTCTCAAGCGTCTGTTAGGTAGTTAATTTAACCACATAAAAAAAGTCATCTCCTTTTATTATAAACATCAACCTCAATTAGAAAAACGTTTGGGGTTTTACGGCTTATTGATGTGAATGCGTATAATTAAAGGAGGTGGCATTGTTTAAGTGGTTAACGTATCTACGTAATGGGCATTTGAGAACACGCGAAAAAGCTTTTCCAAAATTTAAACCAAGAGCGTCTAATTCCACATGCAGTAGTTCGAGTGTCTAAATGAAATTTGCTGACAAGTTTAAAGGGCTGCAAATGCAGAAAAAGGACCAAATCTGACAAACTAAAACTTGCATTATCATGTAAATGCCTGATTCGTACAATTATCGAACAATGCGATTCTCAAAACAGCCAAAAAATCACATTTTTACAAGACTAATCCAAAGAAAAATCAGAATAATTCAACAATTTAGGAATATGTGATAGATGAATCAGTTACCGCTATCGCCGATCAAGAGGAGCTTTATAAGGTAATCGTAATCTGCTCGTGCCCTTGCCGGTGGAGCGGCCATTGAATAATCAATTCACAATCACCAATAGAAAAATCCCCTAAATCACCTCTGCACACAATTACTCACACAAATCAATTCAAAATTCATTCTGATGCTTTTTGATTCAAAAACTCTCGTCTTTCATTAAATTTATTACATCAATTGCATTTATACAACATTTCTTTCTTTTATTACATGGTATTATCGTGCAGCGCACGTTCATAGAAACTAGTATATATATATATATATGCAAATAAAGGAGCAGCCCTTGAACTTGTTAATAAGCAGATCTAGCATAAAAACAATTACAGTTACATAATGCAATCATCGCCTTCAACTCAAACTATACATAAAAATAAATCACATTTTTTGAAAAATTATGCATTGCACTGGAACTACCTTTGCACGTTAGCAAACTCAATTAATTCCCAAAATCTTCGATTAATTCAATATCTCCACACAAATCAATTCAACAACAAAAAAAAACTGCAAATTTATGCATAACGGAGCAGCCTTGGACTTGTTAATAACTAGATCTAGCATAGAAACAATTACAATTGCCTTTCAACTCAAAGTATACATATGAAAAATTATTAATCAAAAAAAAACTTTGAAAGGAGTGATTTGGAATTGTAGATCTACCTTTGCACGTTAACGAAGTGTTGGCACGGAGATACTTGCGGTGCTCACGCGCTCTCTAAAGCAGGCAAGAAATTTTTTAAAATGAAGGAGTCATACGTGGCGGGTTATTATTGGTTTGTTATTATAGGGTACTTTTTATTATTATTATTTGTTGGGTTGTATTGGAGCTGGATTTTTGTGAGCTGGAGACCGAGTCTACAAAGACACACACATCACGATTTTTGGAATGTACAGTAGGCTTGACATAATGCATGTATTTATCTATCTATATCTATATTATACTTCCTCCGTTTTAATTTATGAGAATATTAAAAGTACGAAGGGCTTTAAAAAAGTTGAGCTATTAGAAAATTTTAGGCTTAGTAGTCGTTGTGTAAGGCTTTGAGACTTGCTTAAAAGGACGGTGAGTTTTTCTTTGTCACTTTGAAATCACTTAATATCTTAGTTATTAATTTTTTCTTTACTTTACATATGTAAAAAATCTTAATATGTACGACTTTAAATTAATTAAAAAGTCCTTATTTGAATATATGGAAAGTCTATTTCCGTGGAATTAAATTTTGTTTAAAAATTCAAAAGTAAAATATCAAATTGATATTTTTTAGCTTGAAAAGTTCACACTAGACAAAGTTATCATTTAGTAATCTAATTATTTCTCTAAAATTTAGAACTTTAATTTTTCAATTCGTCTCTGTTATTAATTCCTGCACTGTTCAATTCACATAGGAAAGTTTCGACCACTTCCTTTTTTATTAATAAAATTTTCACTTTCAACTCCATTTAGAATTGGGAGTATTAAATTTCAAACAATTTCAATTCAGTAAGAAAGTATCAACCAATATGTGGTCTTTGTAGGTTTATAGAAGGGGTTTTCTTTTGTTAATAATTTTTTTAAAGATCAATTATAAAAATGTATTAAGATAAATTAGGTAGAAAAATGTGCACTTGGAACTTCTTTTCAGTTAGGAGTCTTTATTCTTTTTCTATTTAAATTATACACGATTTTACCTCATATAAATCGTTTCATGTTTCGAATTATATATATAAGCAAAGATTTCTATAAAAGGAGTTACTATTCCACCATTTTCTGTGGTCAAAGTTTTGCGTAGTTTTCTTTTCGACGTACCGAAGTGAAGTAGCAACTATAAAACTTCAAATTTTCCTATCTTTGAGCAAAAAAGGTTATGTACTAATAGTTGGATTTTGCATTTACGTATTCAACCAATACATTATATATTTATGTAATTACTAAATAATAGAAATAAAAGATATTTATAGAAAATATTTTGAATTCTAATAACAACTTCTCATCGAAACTAAGAAAAAACAATTTAAAATACAATATCACTCATTAGGGGTGGGCGTTCGGTATTCGGTTCGGTATTTTTAAAATTCGGGTTCGGTAATTCGGTAATCGGTAATTGAAAGTAGATACCAAATACCGAACTTTCGAACTTCGGTTCGGTAATTCGATAATCGGTAAATCAAACTTCGGTTCGGTACGGTATTCGGTAATACCATATTAAGTCGAGTTCGCTGTATTACATCAATGGTTAGATAACAAGCACAGATTTGGGGTTTCTTAATTTTTTTAGCTGTAAATTTGGATACCCAGATTTGTGCATTTTGAATGAATATATGTGATTAATAGTGACCGTTGATTTGGGGATTCAACTTTCAAGATTTGTTATGAGTAAAAACTCCATATCCTTAAATGATGAAGTTGTATCACTAACACATAATTAGCAGCCTCCTCAATGTTTTAGTGCCTCTAAAGCTTAATATTTATACATTAAATAAGAAAAACATGAAATTGATTTGATAAATCATCTGCAACAATTATAAGATGTAAAAGATCAGAATAACAGGTTTTCGTTTTTCTCAACAATCAGTGCTCAAAATGCAATTAACATGATCTACGCTAATGGTTAATAATATAAGGAGAGCATGAGAACATTCACTATCAAAGAAATGTATAAGCTGAGGACATGCGCTGATGGGCAGATCGCAGATGGGCTGGACTATTAATTTAATGGCCCTCTATTTAATAACTATTTCGGTATTCGGGAAATACCGAATTACCGAACTTATAATTATCGAATACCGAATACCGAAACTGAATACCGAACTTTTTTAATTTTATTACCGAAAACCGCAATACCGAATACCGAAATACCGAAACCCTCGGTTCGGTTCGGTTCGGTTTTCGGTATTTTATGCCCAGCCCTATCACTCATCATACACTATTTGTATTAAATTTTTTGATAGTTTCATGTATGGTCATAAGTACAAATTTATTGGTCAGATTTGAAAAAGGAAAAGAACATAGGGAGGATTATGTTACTTGAATTAAATTGCATTCTATGATAATAACATTAACTTATTTCTTTTATCCTTTAAAATATTATTTATAATTTAATTAATTTCTTATATTTAGGATTTTTAAATCAATTAAATAATTTAGTTATTAAATTTTTTCCTATTTAAAAATATGTAAGAAGTCCTGGACTTTAAATTCGACGAGGTATTCTATACTTATGGTTATATTTTCATCACCATACCAATCCAAGAGGTACAAGAACATGTTGAACCAATCCTTCCTCTGTATGAAAGGTCAAGTTTAGTTTGAACTGTGGTAACTATTATTGGAATATCAATTTTTTCATATAATTAAATTTTCTTAATTACATGAATTTATTTATTCATTTTTTAAACGCTCACATCTTTTTTTTGCGAGTGTAAACTCTTGTGTATATACCAAAAACTATTTTGAATAACCTGTGTTTAATTACTCTGAGCAAGTAGTACATATCGTCCAATATTAAACTCCCTACAAGTAATCTATTTTTCTTAATCACATGGATTTTCTCTCAACAGTATATTCCATGTATTTAACTTAAAGGTTTAGACGTGAAAAAAGCACCAAACTTTTTTAACACGATCAATCTTTATCAGTTTTAGTAACTTGCAACTTTTTAAGTTTCTATTCTATAGTTGAACACACCGTTTGGATTGTCTTGTATACGTTTTTTATATATTGACGTGACGCACACGTGCAAGGCACGTACTCTAAGAATAGTAATAAGATATATACAATATTTTAAAAAATTGCATTTAAAAAGAATTTTAAAAGAGTATTTAAAAGTTAAAGTTATACTAATTAACATGCATTTAACTTGGAAGAAAAAAGTAAAAAATTTGTAAGTGATAAACACTCCATTTGAAAAACTAATCAAAACCATTTTTTCAAACTTAATACTCGTCTTCATAATTCTTTTCAAAAACACAGTCCAATGTACTATATGTTTTTTTGATTTTTTTTTTCTTTAAAGAAAAAGTTAGGTACAATGTCCAAACGGGTAACTCAGGCTGTTTTGTAAAAAAATAATCACTTAAAAAAAAAAAGGAAAAAATGGTATCTTGCTTCATGACTATTTACTATTTAGAATCCAGAACATAAAATGACCCAATAAAAATAAAAAAGAACCAGAATACTCCAAGAAAAAAAGTTGTTACCAAAGTATCTTTAACACAGGAAATTCATGCGGTAAAGGAGTTAACCATAACGGCACGGTTAACTCCTTTAACGCATGAATTTCCTGCGTTAATGACGTCATTTAACGCAGCAATTTTCTGTGTCATTTGGCCTTGATAAATTTTTTTTGGGGTTAGTTACTCTCTTTCGTTGAAATTTTCACACTTTTCTGTACTTTGGTGATAGATTAGTCATGCTTCGAGACTCCGGAATTTCAATATTTTATATAGAAACTTATTTTCTTTTTGTGCGATTAATAATGTATGCTCAATACATTAAGGATACGCAAAAGATCGGGTCATTGTTTTAGTGGTTGAAAAGTGCTCGAAGTAAGTTTTTATTTGAAAACTTGTTATCATCAGCTTTAAGTTTTTTAATTTTTAGGGTAAATTTAAGCGTGTTATTTTAAAATTAATGCGTAACTTTATTTCGAATATGTCAAGATTTTTTTTTTTATGATTAATTTAGAATGTCACACGAATTAGTTATAAATGATAATAAAGACTAAGACAATATTTATAAATATAAATAGATACACAAAAAATATAATATTTACTTAAACTGTAGAACTTAATTACATACACACTATCGTGGATGGGTCTCACATGTGATATGCTTGAGACTATCCTAAGGCCTAAGGCTAATACCATCCCCACTGCCCTTGCCATTGTCCCCATCCCCCTTTCTCCTCTTAATAACAGGGTGCTTTAAGCCATGATCATCCACTCTTCCCTTCCCCCTTGCGCCCTTGAGCATAACATGCTTCTTCTTGGGATCTCGTACCGCTAGTACGCTCAGAATGTCCCGTATGATGGGTTGATCCACATCGGGAAACTGGACCTCAACATAATCATCCTCGTCTGGAGACAAGACCGCAAAAAGAAGGATGAACCTGAAAAATATTTAAAAATTAGTCCCAATTTATATTTATATTGAATACGTTAACGTTTGTTAAAAAATCAAACCTGTGTATCGACGGGTGGCTGAGTAGGCTCCCGAGAGGGCTCTTGAGATGGGTCTGGTGTATAATCTGAAGTAGTCTCATGGATGGGATGCTGAGAGGCTGAAGCTAGAGCGGTGTGCTGTTCGAGGTCTAAATAAATGTTTAAAAAATTAAAGTAATATTCAACTTATATTGAATAAAATTAAGTTTTACTAAAAATCTTACATATGGATTGGCAAGCTCATGAGAAGACATCTGTATCGCGGCAGTCTTATGAGAAGACACCTGTGGTTTGAATGGCTCATGAGAAGACACCTGAGTGGGTGGCCCTGATGGACTCACTGTCGCCAAATCCTAAAATATCATAAATTACGAAATAATAAGTAACATATCTATTTAAAATAAGTATTTTAGTGTATTAAATAAGTATTTTATAAACTAATCGGGATAAAAAATGCCTCGAATCAATAAATCTGGGACCGTCTACATTTCTCACTGGCCGCTCCTCACGTAATGATGCGCGAAACGCATCACATATCTCGAGTACGCATTCTGGCTCGGTTGAGATGAAGACTCGGGTATCTCCGCAAATAGGCGCCCAGCTGAAACGCAGGTGTCGATGGTCGGGATGAAGTCGATGGGCCGCCCAAGTCGCTACCGGGGCTCGAACGGCCGGCACCGGGCCGGAATGGGAGCGGCCTCATCGGGCTCATCTATCAGATGGTGTCCTCTGCCACCACGTCCTCTAGTGCCACCATATCCTCTTATATCACCACCTCATCTGCCTGGCTGTACTCTCCGTCCGCCTCTACGATGTCATCTCCCTCGCGCCGCCTGATACTGACCCTCTGGAACAGGATCATGCATACGCCTAATATCTCCTGCCTGCCAGATACCGTCCTCGGATATCCATACAACCTTCCTAGCAAGCCCCGCCTCCTCGGTGTTAGATATAAGGTCTAACCCCAATATGCACAGCCGTTGTACGGTCACCAGCTGCATTTGTTTTCAACAAAGAATAGTTAGTTATTTTTTCAAAGTAATAATTAATACTATTAAATAATCCAAGTGCGATAAACTTACCAACCCATCATACTTCCTCGCGAATGCTGCCTATCATATATCCCTCAGGGGACGTAAAGCGGGGTTGCCAATCGAGTGACATGTGATCTGTTGGGACTAGTGCATGTAATCCCTGATGGGAGTCGCATGACCGACCTCCACTAAAATCCCCAACCTATGCTCCCAACGCTGGACTGGACACCCATGAAAGTCAGAAATGCATCATCGATGGCCGAACGATCGTCCTGCGTGTAGTAGCGAAGCTCATAACGAACGCGGAGGTGGGGGGGATATATTATGTCGATTCCCAAACTGTCGTAAGACGTGGTTAGGCATGTGATCCTCAACGATGTCCAGGTGTATCAATAGACACCGTGACATTCACACGGCTTGACCAGCCCCGCAAAAGGCCGGCAATCCATCCTGATGTTACACCTCACACTTTCAAAGCATCGGCATGCCACATACTTTACCATATTAATGGAGTATCGGAGACGTCCCATGAAGTTCTGGAAGGTACCAACCATGGGGAGTACGTAACAATGAAGTAAAGGATGAACTACGATCTCGTAAGTCGTAACTAGGAAGGACAACCTTGGAACCAAAGGACATTACCATTATCAAGTATGGTTAATGATAAATATCATGTATGGAGAGTCTCGGAAGATTCCGGGACCAAGCAAATCGAAGAAAATAAGTTTGACAAAAATTTGGAAAAAAGTTGGTAGAATTTTGGACAGAATTTTGAGTCAAATTTGGAGGGGTATATCTCCAGGTATATCAGGAGTTTTAAGGTGTTTCAAAATTCTAAAATGAAGTTCGTCGAGTCTAGTTTCCAACGCAACAAACCGCTCATCAAAACGACATCGGAGTAGGGATTTATGGCCATTTTAAGATAAAGACTACAAGCTGCCAAATGGCTTCCGCGAGTCCCACTTGGGAAAAAAGTCGGTGGAACCGACTTATGAGGGGTATAAAAACCCCCCCATCAACCCCATTTTTTCAGTATTTTACATTCTCATGATTCCTAGAAACTTCCCAACACATACCCCAAACATGTATAGCCCATTAAATCAAGAATTTAACAAGATTACACCAAACTAGTCCATAAAAGGTGATTGCTCTTGCTTCTACTTGATGTTATGGTAAGTTTGGTCTTGAAGAAAGTTGGTGTGGCTGAATTTCTTCAAGTATAAGGTATGTTCTTCATCCTATCTCTTATGTTAAGTTGATTTGAAGGTTTAGCAAGTCTTAAAAGTGAAAATAGTTATGGAAGAAAGGTCATAAAGTGTTGTGTTGTAGTTGTTGTGTTATGGACTGTTTTGAGCATGTTGTGGCCGTATGGGTGGGCTGATTTACATGTATATGGATGGTATCAAGTGTTTTTGGTGTGTTGACGAGATTATGCTCTTTGATTGGGAAGAAAGGAAGTGTATATTGTTGTTATATGTTGAAAAACATCGTGTGGGACGTTTTATGGAATATTTGGTGTTGATGATGATGTTGTTGATATTAGTATTGCTATTATTGTTGTTTTGTTGGTATTGTGATTTCGGGCTAGGGATATAAACAGGAGAGATGCTGTCCGAATTTCGGCAGATTCTAAAGGGGTTTAATTTGAAGGCTTAAGATAAGCATATGACGATAAGTCTAACAGTGATATGAATTCTCTTGAATGTAGATTTACAAGCTTGGAAGGATAAGCGTTAAGTAACATGAGACCAAAAAGGTATGTTAAGGCTTTCCCTTTCTTTCATTTTGGCATGATCCTATGACATGAGCGAACAACGAGTAATCGAATCTCCATATTACTCTACTCTTAGAAGTACTAGAAGTATCTCAGTTCTTGATGATCCTATAGCCTTTGTTATGATGGTCCCTTCTATTCATGCATCCTGAGTTTTGTATCATGATAATGTTAGTTCATAATTATGCATTGCATTCATTTACATATATGCATATTGACCCGTGACCAGAAGCCGTTATATACGCGTATATTATATGTATGTGGGGTATGGGGAAAGAGCGAGGCGTTATATACGCATTACCACCTGATCAGCTGGTACACAGTGATGATGATTATGATGCCCGAAGGGGCCTATATGATATATGGATCGGACCGTACGTTCCTCAAAGACTATTATATGAGATATGGATTGGGCTGTACGTTCCTCGGCACTATGACCTATGCATATCATACACCCTCAGAGGCATTTTCAGTAAACATAGATATACAGATATGTTCAGATAGTCAGACATACAGATGCATTCATACATATATGTTCAGATTGTCAGACATATAAATACATTCAGTCAGCCAGTTTAGCCTATGATTTTCAGATTTTATTCATGACTCCTATGTGTATGTTACTCTTCTGCCTTACATACTCGGTATATTTTTCATACTGACTCCCCTATTATTCCGCGGGGGGGAGGGGGGGGGCGCATTCATGCCCGCAAGTTTAGATAGCCGGAAGACGATTGCATCCTTGGATGCTTCTACGACTTTCGAAAGTGAGCACTTCTCTCTGCCGGGTTGCCGTCTAGATCCGGTATATGTTTTGATGTTTATGGGTAGGGCGGGGCCCCGTCCCGTCCGCGATGTCCAAATGTCAGTGGAGGCTCATAGACACTTATATTCAGTCAGACAGTATGGCCCGCTCAATACTTATTTAGTTATATAGTTTTATCGGGTAGCCTTGTCGGCTTATACCCCAGTTCAGTTTAGTGATGCATGTGTGTGTCCATACCTTTTGAGGGTGGTGACCCTCCAGTTTATGATACATATCAGTCAGCAGATTATGTTGTGAGTGCCCTCAGGTGGCCCAGAATGAGCATGAGCAAGTATGTTATGTATGTATTGTGGCATCTAGGAGGTTAGCTTCTGGGTGTCCGTCTGATAACGTCCAAATCCACTCCTCAAAGAGAAAGTGTACACGGTCGTATGCAATATAATTTACCCAACTATGAGTCGGGGTCGATCCTACAGGGAACAATATACTAGGTGATCAAGCAAGTAAGGAATTTTCACTTTCTACGCTAAGTCAAACACTTGATAAGATTTTTGGTTTTTGATTTTGAAACTACCAAAGATAAAACTAACCTAGAAAATGAGTAAAATGATCAATGGCCACAAGTTTGGATACAAAGGAAATTACGCTCAAGTAACGATCCAATGTATTTCACGATTTTACAACTAAGAGTAGGTTTATGTTAATAGATAATGATTTCTAAAATCTCATTGAAAGTCTTCCAACCAAACCAACGAATTTCACTCTAAGCTTTTCCAAGCCTTAGAGTATGATATTAGGCACAATCAATTTAACCTCAAGTAACTATCCTCTTCCGAGCTCATGTTATTAGATGGGTTTAATGACTCAAATTCTTGTTAATTAATCTTTCCCAACCTAGATTTCCTCTTCCGAGCTCAATCAAAGTGAATGGGCGAGTCTTAGGGTTAGCTAATCCCTTAAGAAACATTAAAGAACAAGATTAATTATATCAACAAAGACCCACTTCAATAGCAATAAAAATCATTCAATACATAAGCAAAATAAGAGTTTCATCCAACACTTTAATCATAGAATATTTCCATAAACAAGATTCAAGTGAAGAAAATAAATACTACACACTTAGATATACAATACAAAGCAAGGAATTGAAGAAATGAAGTAAAGGTTTAAGAAATGCTCAACCAAATCTTCAAATCTTCAACCCCAAAGTGTGGTGTAGGAAACATAGTCTCCAAAACTTGTAAAAAACTGCCAAAGATAATGTTTTACAAACCCTAAAAGAGTATTTATAACATTCAAAAATAGGAACAAATTGTGGACAAAAATGCCCTGCGTGCACAACATGCTACTCGCGTTTGGCCACTCGCAGATGTCTGTACGCACAACATGTTGCGGGTGTTGCTAGCATGTCTTGCCGCCGTAAAATGTGCTGCTTGTTCTATTTTTGCTCTATTTTGCTCCATTTTGCTCCGTTATGCTCTCCGGCATCTTATCCTACAAAACGACATAAATACACAAAAAGTAACAACAAAAGTGCTTGAAGAGTTACAAAAGCTTAAGAAATTAGCATCGACTATCCCGTAATTTCACGCACATCAACACCCCAACTTAAAGTCTTTGCTTGTCCTCAAGCAAATCAAAACCAAAATCTCAATGAGGATCCACTTTAAGCACAAAAACACGACTTTGGTCGTACCAACAATTAGGCTACAAGCATGTGAAACTTCAACCAAATAACTCCCTCATTTCAAAATACAATTTCAAGAATACAATAGAGATTCAAAACAATCAAGCAACAACACTCAAGCCTCAATAAGTGACTCAAAACCACTAGCTTACTAGATATGCTCATTTGACTTAACTTGAAATTTTTTTTTTCAACATCACCAATCTATCGTAATCCACATGCCCTCACAAGAAAGAAAGTCCCAAAATCACTATATTCACGACAACAACACAAGTGATATATACACAAAGTCACTCACACTCAACAAAGAAATTCTAGTGCTAACAAATATCACACCATAAGCTTGCCCTTATTTTCAATCATCACTAACTCAAGAACATTCAGTTGGAGATCACATAGGGACTTTTTAAGCTTGTAATGTAGGCTTAGGGAATGGTAGGATAAGTATTTGGGATACAAGTGACTACGCCCTCCTCAAACACTACACAATACCTTTTGTCCACTATCCTCTTCATTTCAAAACATCACTCCTTCCTTTGGATACTAGTTTCCCCAATTATTCCAACTTCTTTTTGTGCAACCATTTTCTTGATTTCTAATGTTTTTTTTTTCCAATTCCTTTTTCACAAAGATACATTTTTTTTTTTTTCACAAAAAGTTTGCAACCTTTTTGTATTTTTCAAATTTTCTTCCTTTCTTTTGACTTTTCCACAACACCAACCTTCACCACTTCTCAAGCAACACTAACACCCCCAACTTAGGCTTTTGGCCTCAAATTCACAATTTCATGTTCACGGAGGGAAAGATTCAAAAGAGAGACTTTTCATCAAAAAGGATAAAAGCTTGTAATGTGGCAATCAACAAAAAGGTCATAGGCTTAAATGGGGTTACTAGTGATATTATTTATGCAATAGTAGGCTGGAAAGGCTAAAGAGGCTTTTTCAAAAATCACAAAGATAGCCCAAGGTCATCTCTCCAACCAACATACTCAAACTTAGCATTGAAAGACTAACCGGGCAAGTTCTAGATGATAAAAGTAAACACAAGAATTATTCAACAAACACTCACCGCACATGGCATATGAACTAGTCAAGATGGATCAATTTACTTCCTAAGCAAAAACAACTAGAGCAATATCTCATAATCCAAAGTAAACACAACTAGTAGGTACAAAGTCACCAAATGAGCCAAAAAGTTGTCACAAAGATCATTCTTTCCTATGCACCTTGCTTTTTAACTAACGCAAAACAATTTGGAGGGGTATTCACATTTCAACATTTCACATGCAAGAGACTAATTCTATTAGTACCAAACAAGCTAAGAGTTTCCACATTTTTCCTCAAAAGAGCACCTACACCTAAACTACAAGACTAATGAAAGAAGCTAAGAAAGAAAATAAAACAATAAGAGTGACTAATCCACAACATGCCAAAAGAACGAAATTTTCAGAAATTTGAGCAAGTTCCATTCGTAACGTTTATTCACAGCCACACCAACAGTCACAAAATAAGCCCGGCAAGGGCACACAATCAAGCATAACTAAAATATAATGTGCTACGACATGCCACCCCCAACTAAAAACATTGCAGTGTTCTCACTGCACAATGACCAAAAAATCGGACGCTTTGCAAAAGCGTGCAATTTTACAAAAAAGTCGACCGCTTTTGAAAAAAGCGTGCAAAAACGATCTAGTTAACAGTGCTGCAATTTTTAGCAGCTACTAGTTTGGGGATGCCCGGAAATCCGACCTGCTCAAAACAACTCCAAAAATTCTGAAACTTTGCAGATTTGTCAAAAACCGTAAACTAAACTATTCTAAAAAATAAAATTTCAAAAACAATTTAAATTTTTTAAAACGATGGGTTGCCTCCCACCAAGCGCTTAAGTTAACGTCGCGGCACGACGGTTACCTTTACCACTTTTCCCTCCATTTGGGAGATATGAATTTGCACCTCAACTTTGAATCAAGATTCCGGTGATGCTCGTGAGGCGGTGGTAGAAAAGCAAAGAGGCCAATTCTCGGGTGTCGCATTTTGCACTTCTTGGCCCGTAAGTGAGGCATGCCATTTTGTCTTCTTGGCATAGCAAACTTCAAAATGAAAGCGCTTTCTTCTTCATCTCCAAAATTCTCCATAGGTTCGGTTAGTTCAACTTCCATATCATCAGCCAAGCACAATGTTGAAAAATGGTTGGAATGTGGTCCAATGCGCTTCAATTTCAAATTCGCTTCATTTTTTACATCCTCACCCAAAAATGAACTAGAGTCTTCAAAAACCATTTCATGAACTTTTTTATGCAACTCTAGTATCATTTCTTCAATCTCGGCATCTTGCATTATTTTTGGATTGGTCGGTTGGCAATTCACCATTAGCTCATGAAAATCAATCTTGACCTCTTCTTCATTGGAAACCAACTCAAAATTACAATCCATGGCCCTTTGATATTGAGCATTACATGCTTCAATCTTTGCATTCAATCCGGCCTCCAATTTCCGGATAGCAATTTCAAGTAGCTCCAGTTCTTGACTTTGCTCAACATGCATTTTTAGAAATTCTTCCATCATCCGTGAAGTGCCTTCACGGTGATCTCCATAGGCTTCAAGTTGTTGAGCTTGATTCATTAGCAAATCTTGGCTCAAAATTTCCATTTTGTCAAGTTTTTCTTCATTGTGAGAGTCGTCCAACTCTTGTAGAAATCCATTCATGGTGAGATATACCTTTTGGATAGTTTCATCATCTCCATGTTGAACTTCTTCTCACAATTTGGTCAAGACTTGCCCATAGTTTTCATTCCTTCCCATTATGCTTTTCAAATTTCCTCAACTTCTTCTTTTTGAGAATTGGAGATTTCTTCTTCAAGATCTTGCTCTTCTTCAAGTTGAACCACTTCTTCACTTTCACAACTTTCGTTGTGGACACAAGGATTTTCGGGCTCATCTTTCAAATTTGAAATCACTTCTTCAACCAAGTCATTTTGAGGAGTCGACACTTCCATGACAATTGAGGAATTGGCATCCTCAAATGAATCATTCATTCTTTTCATAACTTCTCCATTTTCTAAAATGGATTGTTGGAGGAGTTTTTTCTCTTCCTCCATCTTAACTTCCCGATCTAAGTATGTTTGGAGCATTGCCATGATGCCTTCAAATCCGGCACTTTGTCCTTCACTTGTCATGTCATTGTCCCTATCAAACTCAAAAGCACAATCACCATTTTCGTTAGAACAACTTGGGGGAGGGGGAGCAAAATAATTGGGACAATCACCCCAACGTCCACCTTGACCATCACATATATTACAAATATTCCCATCATAGGATTGAGACGGTGCACACATCTCTCTCCCGGGAGCATTTTTACAATCTTGCCAAAAGTGGGGTCCTCCACAATATGGGCATGGATCATCAAAATATGGATTGCAACCATCAAACCCATTTTCATTCCAAGATGCCATAGAGACAAAAGTAAAAATAAAATAAAAACTAAACACAAAACACAGAAAAAAAATTACAAACACATTTTCACAAATATTCACAAGTTTGGATCAAAGCAAGTAAGCTAAAATCCCATACTAACCCAAATACGCCAAATTGTTCCCCGGCAACGGCGCCAAAATTGATAACGTCCAAATTCACTCCTCAAAGAGAAAGTGTACACGGTCGTATGCAATATAATTTACCCAACTATGAGTCGGGGTCGATCCCACAGGGAACAATATACTAGGCGATCAAGCAAGTAAGGAATTTTCACTTTCTACGCTAAGCCAAACACTTGATAAGATTTTTGGTTTTTGATTTTGAAACTACCAAAGATAAAACTAACCTAGAAAACGAGTAAAATGATCAGTGGCCACAAGTTTGGATACAAAGGAAATTACGCTCAAGTAACGATCCAATGTATTTCACGATTTTACAACTAAGAGTAGGTTTATGTTAATAGATAATGATTTCTAAAATCTCATTGAAAGTCTTTCAACCAAACCAACGAATTTCACTCTAAGCTTTTCCAAGCCTTAGAGTGTGATATTAGGCACAATCAATTTAACCTCAAGTAACTATCCTCTTCCGAGCTCATGTTATTAGATGGGTTTAATGACCCAAATTCTTGTTAATTAATCTTTCCCAACCTAGATTTCCTCTTCCGAGCTCAATCAAAGTGAATGAGCGAGTCTTAGGGTTAGCTAATCCCTTAAGAAACATTAAAGAACAAGATTAATTAAATCAACAAAGACCCACTTCAATAGCAATAAAAATCATTCAATACATAAGCAAAATAAGAGTTTCATCCAACACTTTAATCATAGAATATTTCCATAAACAAGATTCAAGTGAAGAAAATAAGTACTACACACTTAGATATACAATACAAAGCAAGGAATTGAAGAAATAAAGTAAAGGTTTAAGAAATGCTCAACCAAATCTTCAAATCTTCAACCCCAAAGTGTGGTGTAGGAAACCTAGTCTCCAAAACTTGTAAAAAACTGCCAAAGATAATGTTTTACAAACCCTAAAAGAGTATTTATAACATTCAAAGACGGGAACAAATTGTGGACAAAAATGCCCTGCGTGCTGCTAGCATGTGCTGCCAGAAAGTGCTGCTTGTTCTATTTTTGCTCTATTTTGCTCCATTTTGCTCTGTTTTGCTCCGTTATGCTCTCTGGGCATCTTATCCTACAAAACGACATAAATACACAAAAAGTAACAACAAAAATGCTTGAAGAGTTACAAAAGCTTAAGAAATTTGCATCGACTATCCCGTAATTTCACGACACATCACTGTCATAGCCCTCCGGTTGGGCTGTGACACCTTAATTGTTTGTTAGCTAATTTTTTATTTGTTGATTATTTATTCAGTATTTCTTAATTTTCGGATTAGCTAATTGTTTATTTGTTAATTATTTATTAAATATTTGTTAATAGTTTCATTAGTTAATTGTTTATTTATTAATTATTTATTAACTATTTGTTAATTATTTGCTAATTTTTTTCTAGCTAATTGTTAATTATATGATAATGAATTGTTAATCTTTATATTTTTGTTTGTGAAATATTTGTTAGTTTAGGATTGAACTTCCTTAGTTTAGGATTAAACATCCTTAGTTTAGGTTTGAACATCCTTAGTTAAATCTTAATTTCCTTAATATTATATTTGTTAGTTAATTGTATTTAATCCTTATTTTACGTTTAAAAATCCTTAGTTTACGATTTAAAATAGCATTAATATAATATTAGTTAGTTAATTGTAGTTAGTATAATAATTAATTAACAATTATTAATTTGAAAATTTAGACAGTTAATATAATTTCCCGTTAAAGTCTTAGTTAGTTAGTATAATTGAACATCCTTAGTTTAGGTTTGAACATCCTTAGTTAAACCTTAATATCCTTAATAATATATTTGTTAGTTAATTGTATTTAATCCTTAGTTTAGGTTTGAACATCCTTAGTTTAAGATTTAAAATAGCATTAATATAATATTAGTTAGTTGATTGTAGTTAGTATAATAATTAATTAACAATTATTAATTCACAAATTTAGATAGTATATAATTTCCCGTTAAAGTCTTAGTTAGTTAGTATAATTGAACATCCTTAGTTTAGGATTGAACATCCGTAGTTTAGGCTTGAACATCCTTAGTTAAACCTTAATATCCTTAATATTATAATTATTAGTTAATTGTATTTAATCCTTAGTTTAGGTTTGAACATCCTTAGTTTAAGATTTAAAATAGCATTAATATAATATTAGTTAGTTAATTGTAGTTAGTATAATAATTAATTAATTAGCAAATTTAGATAGTTAATGTCATTTCCCGTTAAAGTCTTAGTAGTTAGTATAATTGAACATCCTTAGTTTAGGATTGAACATCCTTAGTATAAATTTTTGATAAAAGATTACATAATTAATATTATATGTTAATGATTAATTTAAAATGCGTAAAACAGATACGACACCTCCATGGATCCCGCCCCCTTCATTCGGGGCCCTTCGAGTCAAAGGTACTTCATCTACAGCAGCAGCATAGGTCCCAGCTGGTATGGGATTCAGATGTAAATGATAGCCGCTTGGTCAGTCCCAGGTTGATGGAACAAGCATGGGATATTTTAGGCGCTCGGCCCCCACATTGTCGCGTCTAACATATACTATATCAGGGTTGTATCTACCGTTACATCGCTGTTGGTCGCATACAGCATAATAAGGCTCTTGTGACAGCCATGATTGAGCGATGGCCACCGAAAACCCATACATTTCATCTCCGCACTGGTGAGGCCACCATCACCCTTCAGGATGTGGAGGTTATTTACGGTCTACAGGTAGATGGACGCGCGTTGTATATTGAGCAGCCTTAGTAGATGTCGTCGTATCGGCAGGAGTTGACTAGGCTCACTGGTTCCGCGCCTCAGGAGGGTGATACATGGGGACAGAGTCGGGTGTTGATGCATTCTCTCTTTACTCACTTGCGCCTCATGGACATGGAGCATCCGATTACAGGGGACACACCTCAGGTGGATGTTGACCGACATACTCGTCTGTACCTTCTCATCATATTCGGGGGCATCCTGTTCCCAAACACATCGGGTTCCCATGTGAGCTTAAGGTATTTGCCCTTTCTGGAGCATCTGGGCAAGTTGGGATGTTACAGTTGGGGTGCTACTGTCTTGGCTTACATGTATCGAGGATTCTGTCGAGCGTCTGTTGACACCTAATTTTCATCTCATAAAACGTATATTTTTAATTTCCATATTTTCCGAGTCCAATAAGGGGTGAGGATGCCCTTAAAAAAATTAAAATATTAAAAATTCTGAGAAAATTGCAAAATTGACGTTTAATTACTATTCTGTAAAAATTGACAATTATAAGAAATTACGAGTTATTTATTTTCATAAATGTAAGTCAAAAAATAAATAATACACATCTCGTTCCGTCTAACTCGGAAAAACTGTTAATTAAAACAACGTATGAGTTACGATTCATTTTGACCGCATTTTTTCACATACTTAAATATTATCCGGAAGTATGTCAATATTGGGCTCGTATTAAAGCTCGTATTTCAAAACGGCGTAATATAAATTTTATTTTTATAAAAAATGACTTTACGAGTGACTTTTAAAGTGAATACGCTCTTTTAAAATTTAGTATTTTTGTTTTAAAAGTGTGTACAAGGTTTAATTATTTACTTTTTAAAAACATTAGAGGTCTTTTAAAACTTTTTAAACTCTTCTGGGGGTGGGGGTATATAAGACGAGGGGGACCAAAGTTATCTTTTGATAACTTCAGTCCCACCTCGTCTCATTTAGAGAACAAGAATATTCTCTTCGTCTTCCTCGCTTTGCTCCAATCGCGACTGACTTAGGGTTATTTTCGCAAACTCAATTGCGGCCATTTCCATGGCTATCTCCGCTCGATTTCTTGGGGGTTTTGTTCCTCTACGCGTGCTCTATGGTTTGCCAGGTTTAGTTTGCTTGAATTTGTATTTTTTTAATTCCAAATTGATAAATTTCTTGGGTATTACTCGGGCTATATTCGTAATAGGGGTTGCCATGGGCAGGACCTTGAGTCCTTGACCATCTTGTGCACCCTACCACATTGGGATATCAGCTTAGGGGAAATCCCTAGAATCCCTTCCCATTTGAGTACGATTTTAAGGATTCTTATTTGTTTTTAGTACTATGTTAGCGTTTAATTGGCTGTTATTTGTCTTATATGATGACTAGGTGTACTATTCGGTTATTTGTTCCTTAATTTAGGGATTTTGAATTAGAATGGGTTGGAATTTTGTTTGTCTGTATGATATGTACAAAATCTGAATTGGGGATAGTACTATTTGTACAAATCAAAGAAAATTCTTATCCTATTTTTATGCCTAAATTCGAAATCTTTGAGGATTTTGGGGGGGAAATCTATTTTGGGAATGTTTCTTACCATTTCTACCCCTAAGCATATGAATTTACCTATAAATAGAAGGTTTCTATTCATTGTTAAAGGTCTAGATTTTTGATAACCTAAAAACACCTATTAAGACTATTACTCTATATAGCAATATACCTTGAAATATACACCAATATACTACATATATACAATACAATATTAGTAACCGATATACATATATATACTACATTTATAACATACTATTGAGGGAGAATACAAACTTTTTTTTTCTGAAAAAATTCTTGAAAGAAAGGGTTTAAGGGCTTGCTTGGTGTTGAGACTTGGACTCTAATCTCTCCTTTGATCTTTAGGTTGCCCCTAAGAAAGGTAACAACCTATCCTAACTCTATTTACTTTATTTAATTTGTAAAAATGCCATTTTTGCACCTATTGTGTTAGAACTGCCTTAAATGTTTCTTTTTGTGATTGTTTATTGCTTATGGGGGTCTATTTGTATGATATGACATTAATATTGTGATTAGTCTGAGCTAAATATGTTTTTTTTTTTAAAGGTTTAAAATAAGGGAATATGCTTGGCTCATAGTTATAGTTCATTTTCTCACTAGTGTTAACTGATTTCTATAAGTTTTTATTTAGTTTTCTAAAGTCCTAAACTCTATATATTTGTGGTTTTATGACAGTGCCATGGTAGTTATGTAGAACTTGATTCAAGTGTGACGTTTAAAAGAAGTTTAAAATAAAGAACAAGGTTTATTTTATACCCCCTAGTTACTGTTGAGTGATCTCTTAAAGTTTTGTTTGGTTTTAACTCTAAAAATTCCATGTTGGTTGTGTTATACTCTAGCCACTGTGGTTATTTGTAATTTGAGTTAGGAATGATGTTGAAGAAGCTTTAAAATGAAGATTAAGGTCTAGTTGTAATTGTTGATTCATTGTTTCATTGAGTTAGTTGAGATCTCTTGAAGTTCTGATTGACTCTCAACTTGTGAAAACTCTAGTTATATTATGTTACAAGATTGTTTTTGATGACATTAAGGTTAAATGGTTCTGAAAGCCAAAGTGCACATCTTTTGCTCTAAGATTGTTGTCCTACTAGGTTTTGAGTCTGTATGAATATCTCCTTTAAGAAACTTGCAAGTTAATGGGTGTTTTCTGAAGATAATGGCTTGAATGATAAAGATATGGAAAGGCAAGGTGTGCTTTGGTTACTGCTTGCTTATTTTCTAAGTTCTATGGTCCAAATGAGGCTAAAACTGGCTAGAAAATGGAATAAAGCACCTAGTCTACTTATTAAGTATGTCTAATGAAGGAATAAGAAAGTTTAAGAGCAAAAGTGAAGAAAATCTACTTGTGTGTTGTTTGTCCAGTCAATTATAGAGGAGTTTGGTTTAAAGATGAGTAAAACAAGAAGGTTGATACGTGATTTGGTAATTGACACATCCCTGATTGTTGTTTCTTGTGAAATGGTAGTGTCACTGCCTATATTTAAGAATTTTATGCTGTTTGTCTCTTGAGTACTAAGTGTTTATGTTTTTGCCTTGTTATATCATCTTTCTGTCTGCTTAACATGGTGGGATCTTAGCTTATACTTGTTTAACTTAGCTTATTAAATATTGACCTCCTTGGATAATTAGTTAAAAACAATCTGTGTCTCTGAGAGTTTACATTAGAGCCTACTCCTATGTGCCCCTGTGCATTGTTAGGTTGACTATTTGTGCCATTTCATTAGCACTAAAATTTAAGAAAATTGGTTTTACAAAGAAATTTTTTGACACTCTACATTGCATATTACTCATTGTCTCTGTTTGTTATTAGTACAGTTAATCCCCTTTGTGTTTTCTATAGTAGACTCATCACTGAACCCTTTGGAAACTTAGTATCTTCATGGCATTATCATACTGTCTTGGTTTGCTCTTTACTTGTGTTTGATTACCATATATTATGTGTTGTATTGCTTACTTGAGACTCACCAAGATTTGTGAACTTATATGTCTTGTTGAAGCTTTCTGATATTTGAGTTTTGGTTTGTGCTTGAATGGTTGCTATATTCAGAAGTTCTGAATCTATGTTATGTGCATTATATGTGAGGTTATCTTGGATATGGGAGGGTATGTCCCTTTTAGGAGGTTTTTGCTCTCCATATCCAAGTATATCAATGGCATATTTGGGTGTATCTGGTTCTTACACTTTAAAAATTTGAAGAAAAGAGGAGAGTTTACTAGTGGATATCATGTGTATTATTTGTTCTTCCAACACTTAGAAAAAGTAAGGGAAAGGTGGGCTATATATCAGGCTGTATATTATGAATATCACACTATAAAACTTAGAATTATTTGGGGAAGGGGAAGTATTGGGCCATTAACTGGGCCTGGTACCTAGTTGGATTATTCCAGTCAACTATATATGTTGTTCTCTTATCTTTTTGGGTTACTAATTGAGGTCTGGTACTCTATTTTGGGCCTCTGTGGCTCCAGATTATTGTTATCTATTACTGGGCTTTGCCCAAAGTGCTGTAATTCATATTTTTGGCTTTGTAGTAATCTTATGTAGTTTAATTTCCGTATTATTTATAATTATTGAGCAAATACTAATCCTTTAAACCCTTGTCTTTTCCAACCCCCAAAATTCGTTGATGGGCTTCCATGAGGCCCATCAACTCCATTAGATCGAGTCTACAAAAATGGAGCGCAAATTGGAGCATACGTAGGATTAAGGACCCGAAATTGCATTTTACTTTCTCTCTTGGGCTTGGTCGGCCCAAGTCCCTCAATTTTACATTTATGCCATTTAAATTGTGATTATATGAGTTTTAAAATTCTAGATTGGGAACCTTATGTTTAAAACTGTGTATTTGAGTCGCTAAAACTTCTTTCACAAATTAATTGACGCTAAAATTAGTAAAAGACTAAATTGGGACTGTTTGGACGATAAGGGACTGAATCTGATTGATTTCTAAAATCTTCAGGACTAAAGTGGCATTTTAAAGAACTTGTGGACTGGACCGTTGAGAGCAGATTTGAGACTTCTAGACTGATTTGTAACATATAGAACTTGTAAAATTTGATAAATACTTGTATAGAAAATGTTAAAAAATGGACCTAAAACTTGTATAAAAATTAGATAATTTAGTTAAGTAAATTACGGTTTATATACGTATAATATGCCTATAAACTATTTTTAAAACTATTTTCAATACTTAAAAAACTTTTTTTAAAAACCTTTTTTGGGTAGACTTACGTAGAGTCCTACCTAGGCTAAGAGCCTTCGGGTATTAGCCTAGGTGTTCAAGTTCGACACTCGCGCCCAATTTTGAGCAAAACTATACTTCGACGATTTCTCGAAAAAGCGTATTTGTATGTGAAATGACTAAATCTTATTTCAGGAATATAAAAAATAAAGCAATTTTTATCAAAACTCTTGTAATCATAAGGCACACTATTAGAACCCATAGGTAAACCGTAATTGAGCGGATCCTTAATACCGGGGTGCCTAACACCTTCCCTGGGGGATCACCAGAACCCTTACCTAGACTTTGGTAGATTAGGTTTTCCTAATTTCCTAAAAATTAGGTGGCGACTCTAAGATGTATCCTTTAGAGCACCATTAAGTGGTTGGCGGGTTTTTCCGACTTTTCCGGTACGATTCACAACCGTACTTCCCCGGGACACCTCCCTCTTTTTATGAGGTATGTGCGAGCCGGTTAAACTTAGAATTCCCAATGCCCGCTACAGCATCGAGATGTCGCTGCATTTTGCCCGCTCTTCCAGGTAATATATTTAAGTGCGTGTAATTTTATTTTAAATATAACTTTTTGAAACAACGACTAATAAAATATTTTTTTAATGACCCTTTCAGATATAGGTATGGACTAGGATGAGAGATTTTCAGCCCACAGCTGCTGACCCTCCGCTTGACTATATTATTGAGGCGGTGCCCTACGCGCGGAGATGGACGGGAGGCGTAATCCGAGATGTGGATATGCACGCGAGTTCTCCTATTCAGGGATCAGCTAGATCATATGAGGGTGTCACGACCCGATTAGGGCCATGACGGGTACCCGGGGCTAACCACCGAGCACCACTCATTCTATTACTCATCCTGCATTCATTCATATTTCTTATGCTCATAATCATAGAAAACTATTTTCATTTACAACATATTCACTTTATATACATGAGCCCTTTTGGCTATCAAAATAATATATAAATATATATACATATGACGAGAAACTGTGAGACCATACTACCCACAACTGCACATCTACGAGCCTCTACTAGAGTACTAGACATATAGACGGGACAGGACCCTATCATGCCCAAAACATGTATATACCAAAAGAATAAATCAATGGCACCTCCGAAGCAATGGAGTGCTCTCAATCAGCTAATAGCTCTTACGAGTCTGGATCACCTCCCTGTCTACCTGTGGGCATGAACACGAATATCCAAAGAAAACGGACGTCGCACGAACATTGTACCGAGTATGTAAGGCATAAACAATAATGATACATCAATGAAATGATGAGGCATCAAATGAGGAGCAATCAGAATCGATCGTGAATCATAAAAGAAATAATACATCTTTGCTTACTTTCATAATCATCATCATATCATGTATGCATATATGTATAAGCTGCCCGACCATACAGGTACGATGTGATAATCATTAGCATTAGCCTGCGTCCAGGTCTCCCGCGTCCGGGGTACCATCTCATGTCGCCCACTAGTGGTGTCTGCCCATGCCACCTGGCCATGGTGTATACGCTGCCCGCCTTAGCGGTGTCGGCCCGACCATATAGACGCGGTGTAATGTCATCATCATATGCTCATCATAATATACTCATCATAATATACTCATCATAATGCATGCATGGAAACTCAAGGACAACTATACTTTACCAGGGTGACATATGGTCGTGAACCCCCGATTCCATTAAGGAACATTTATAAACATTCTGCCTCACCTTGAAGGAGTTAGCATATAAGGTGAGTGTAACGCAACGAACAACATGAAAGAATCATAATTAGGATCATTAACTTTATAGAAACATCATATCATTATCATACTCATAACGTATCTCTTATCTCATATGGCTATTCATGAACAAGAACTCTTAGTTTTCGGAATATAGGAAATTCATGAAGAAGGAGGAAAATCATGCCTTAGAAAGAAAGGACTAGCCTCACATACCTTTGTCGTTTAACTATTCTATTGCTTGCTCATTCTCCTTTAATGCTCACGTCTTTACCTTCAAAAGAATTCGCATTAACATTAGCTAAGCGATTATAAGAACGCGCTTACTAAAGCTAGAGAAAATTGGATAGCATTTCCTTTGTTTATACGATTTCCTCCATATTCCATATTAACTCCCAAACATTCATAACATCAATCACAATATCATAAACAACAATCATCATTCATTTGCATTATCCACATCGCACAATTTCACTTCAAATTCTCCATAATCATGGTCATAGCTCACTATTACGTTCTTTCACATACAATGCTTATTCCATGTTCAAATGTCATTCATAACCTACTTACACTCATAACATATCCATATTCATGATTCATTCCAAACTACTACTCAACAATGGCACTATTCCCACATTTATGACCCATTTTCTATATTCTTCTACAATCCAAGTGTTTCAACTTTTCAATACCTCAAACATCATGAAAATACCATAAAACTTACCTTAGATATTGTAGGAACAAGCCTTGAGTGGCAATACTCTTCTTGCACCAAAACCCTAATTCACTTCCAATGGGATTTCTTGACTTAGATGACTTTAATGTGTTTCACACTCTTGATTTGTGTTGGTTTGATGAAGTTGATCATCAATTTCCCTTGTGTTCTTATATATGAAGTATATGGACCCTTCTATAGGTCTTGAGAGAGATGAAGAAATGTGGGAAATGAAATTAATGAAGTGGGAACATGTATTTATGTTTGCAACTTAATCAGTCCGTCGGGACTTCAATGGACACTTATACGGTCCGTGGAACATTGCACGGCCCGTATAAGTGGTCGTGGTTCACCACTAAGCAATCGACATCTCTGCTGGGTGTTATACGGACCCTTATACGGACCATATAATGTTATACGGACCGTATAAGTCAGTCGTATAACTCCTTCTCCCTGAAATGATCTCCGTCGTTCGTTTGATCTCCAATCCTTATGGAACCTTCTCGACACTTGTTTAACACTTCATTAACAATCTAAGGGAAGTTATGACTCTTCTCCAAAACATCATTAAACTCTCATTAATTTGATGCTCGTAAATCTTGTCCGACACACAACATATAACTTGCTTTCCTTAACAACTTTCTTTCCTTACCTTATATGCCTTTGAAATCTTGATTAAGGTCATCAAATGCTATTTCTTACTTACCAAAACATCGTATACATTATGCCCTTCGTTAGTCTATTCACTGTACGTTAACAGGAAATTTTCCAAGGTGTAACAGAGGGCGTACACGGTAAGTTTTTTTGATTTAACATTAATATGTTATTATTATTTTTTTTTTTTACTATTTTAGTCTTTTATTGTTAGCTAATTCAATTCTTTTTATAGGCTTTTATATGGACGCCGTATAATCAGATTTTGGATCAGCTGCCGGCGTTTTGTAGGGCTGGTATGCACACGTGGATATCGCGGTGTCCGTTGATACATATGGATAACGTTGAGGATCACGTGCCCGACCGCGTCTTATGACAGTTCGGCCATGTACATAATATACCTGAGCAAGTTACTTGGGAGCACGACCATTATTCGCTAGACGAGCATGCGGCCGTTATTGATGCATGGCGGGCCTTTATGCATCTCCAGGTCCACCGTTGGGATCAGAGGGTAGGGACGCTAGCAGTGGTCGGACATGCGATTCTGGTCCAAAGGTACATAGAGTGGTACACCCGGATCACTCGCAGCTTGATTGGCAACCCCGCGAGGATATGCGGACTCGCGGCAGTGACAAGATGAGGCGTTGGTAAGTTTTATTAGTCTTAAACTTAATTAACCGTCTTATGTATTACGTTACAAATTTATTCAATCATTAATATTTGCAAACAAATGCAGCTACGGACCGTACAGAGGATGTGCTAGGAGAGCTTGGACTATATGGATGCCCCCGAGACAGCGGGATATGCAGCGCGGATGGTATGCTACAGGCACAGGAGCTCCAATGTCTCAACGAGCGTGTTTCAGATGTCCCACATCAGGTAGCGGGTGGTCGTGGTCATACAGGAGGTGGTGGTGGTAGAAGGGGGTGACAGAGGAGGTGGGGCCAGAGCGGCTGGTGGCCGAGGAAGGGTAGGCGGAGGGGCTAGGGGCCGGTGGCAGGCCGGAGGGCCGGTCACGCGGGGGTGGGGCCAGAGGGGATGGTGGTCTAATAGATGAGCCTGACGAGCATGCTCCAGCCCAGCAGCCTCCGTCGACTTCAGAGATCCCGTCAACTTCTTACCAACCATCGACTTCAGAGCATCCGTCGACACCTGTATATACGCCGGATTTATTTCCAGATCACATGTTCCCGCTATCGCCTGCACAGGCGCTAATTCGTCATCTACAGGGTGAGCGGCCAACTCGTGATCTACAGGGTGGCACGGAGCTAGATTTCGGTTACTTATTCGAGGACTTCGACATGTCTCCGGCTCTGGGGCCCGCTCAGGAGACCGCTGAGGAGCCATCTCAGGAGGATTCTTACCAGCCATCTCAGGAGCCCGTCGACACACAGGTTTGATTTTTTACAATAAAATAATATATTAATTAATTGTTTCTATGTTATTTCATGTTTAGTTTAGAATAAATCTAAACTAAATTGTTTAAATGATATTTCAGGTTCTTTCTTCTGCGCTTGTGGACCCGTCTCCTGCTCCAGCACCATCTACATCTCCGGCTTCGGGGTTCGCTCAGGAGACCGCTGAGGAGCCCGCTCATGAACCCTCTAAGGAGCCCTCTCGCCAGCCATCTCAGGAGCCCATCGACACACAAGTTTGATTTTTTACAATAAAAGAATGTATTAATTAATTGTTTATATGTTATTCCATGTTTAGTTTAGCATAAATCTAAACTAAATTGTTTATATGTTATTTCAGGTTCATTCTTCTGCGCCTATGGACCCGTCTCCTGTTGAGATTGGCTCATCTACTGAAGCTTACATTTCGGCTACCGTCGTCTCCCATAGGAAGCATATTTTGAACAAGCCCCCAAGGAAGGGAACGCAGGATGATCATGCCATAAAGCATGTACGGATTAAGAGGAAGAAGGGGGATGGCGATGATGGTGAGGGTGGTGGGGTTCGCCTTAGGCCTAAGGTAATTCTAAAGGCTCCCACATGTGGGACCTAAGAGGATGGAGATTGTGTATTTGTAAATAAAATATATATTTTATGTTAATATTATATATTTTTTTGGTATTATTTTCTGAATGATAATTAGTTATCTTAGTTTTTATTGTCGTTTAATAATAACTCGTGCGACATCCTAAATTAAACATGACTAATCTTTGGTCAAAGTACGGAAAAAAAGTGAGTTTCAAAACTATTGGCCAATGAATAAAGGGTCGGACTTTTTCATACCCCTATTGTTCACTAATTTAGTGCGCAAAAGGTAGTTATGTAATTATTTTTTTGATGGATTATTTTGGTACCACCTGTCACTTTTAGAGTCATTTAAGTAGGCATTTGGACATGCGGTTTGAAACCATGAGATGAAATCAGCGTTTGGACATGCATTCCATCTCATGGTCTCATGGTTTGAAACCCAAATCATCCAACAAGGCATGATTTGGGGTTTGAAACCATGGTTTCAAAAATTTTAAGTATAAAACTTGATCCATAAGTGTCACGACCCGATTAAGGGGCCATGACGGGTCCCGGAGCTAACTACCGAGCACCACACATCATACTACTATCGTGCCCAAGCTGTACATACATAATCTCCAAGATAATGCTTACCATGAATTGATCATAAAATATCCCACAAAACATGCATGTATACATAAGCCCCCACGGCAACAAAAATAATAATAATAATATACAAAATATACACTAAAGGGGTCACATAACACCTACTACCCACACATATGTATCTACGAGCCTCTAACTGAAACATTGAAGTCATGAAGACGGGACAGGACCCCGCCATACCCAAGTATATACACAAAAGAACATATCAAAAACTGTACCTCCGGAATAGGGAAGTGCTCCTGTGCACGCTAATCCGGCTCCTAGGAATCTGGGTCGTCCCCCTGTCTACCTGTGGGCATGAACACAACGTCCATAAAAGAAAAGGGACGTCAGTATGAACAATGTACTGAGTATGTAAGGCATGTATGGTAACATAAT
This sequence comes from Lycium ferocissimum, assembly GCF_029784015.1. NCBI lineage: Eukaryota > Viridiplantae > Streptophyta > Magnoliopsida > Solanales > Solanaceae > Lycium > Lycium ferocissimum. The sequence continues at coordinate 64,214,432 of NC_081344.1, forward strand.
AGGAAAGTACAGAAAATATAGTAAGAAAGATAACCGAACTGCGTGCCTCTTGAGGCGGAATCATGTATGCTCATTTTTACCATTTAAAACATATCATACATACATACGTAAACTGTCTGAATCAGTAACATCATTAGCCAGCGTCCGGGGTAATCATCTCACGCTACCTACTAGTGGTGTCATGCCCGTGCCATAAGACACGGTGTTATCCTTATCCATAAGCTGCTCACCGAAGTGGTGTCATGCCCGGCCAACTAGGCCCGGTGTAGTCATACATAAACATAGCATCAAGCATGCATGCGAGCTCAAATAAAGGCTATAGCTCTATCAGAGTGACGTAAGATCGGTAACCTCCGATTACATTATGGCATCATCATCATCGCTATGTCTCACCTTGAAAGAACTAGTATCATGAAATGAGACAACAACAAAGAATAACATCAATGAAATTATAGAAATACGATCAACAAGCTCAAAATAGCATTATCATCATTAACATGAAACATCTCTCATTTTCAGCTCACAAGAACTCTTACCGTTCATAAACTCTCAGCTTTTAGGATATAAGAAGCTCATGGAATACATGGAAGATAAAACGTAAGAGTCATGCCTTATGAAGGAAAAAGGGCTAGCCTTACATACCTTTACGTCTCCTTAACTATATCAGTAAAGCGCTCTCCTTCCGAGCTCACAATTCTACATACAAAGGGTTTGTACTAAAATCAGATAATCGGAAGTATACTTAAGCTTAAACTAAAGCGACTAAGGACCAATAAAAATTGGATAGCATTTCCTTTGTTTCGACAACTTTTCCCATATAATAAAACAGCTCCCAAACATTATAACAACACCCATAATATCATACTACACGAACTCCTTCAAGTTAGACATTATTCAACTTCCCCAAATTCACTTCCAAAATCCTCCATAACTATAACTGTAATACAACATCATGTTCATCATTCACATAATACTTCCCCAACATCACCAATGTCATTCGTAACAAGATTATACCCATATTACACCATGAATCATAACTCAAATTATCTTTCAACTCAACATACCATTATTTGCATATTTGAGCTCATATTCCATAAATTTTTCCTAATTCAAGTTCTTCAACTACTCAATACCATCAATAACATGAAACAATTGTAAAACTCAACTTTAACCATATAAGGATGACCTTGGATGGATGTTCTTCACTTGAGAGGAACCCCAACTTCAATACCAATGGAATTCTTGACTTCGAACCCTAGTAAGTTATCCCACACTTGATTCTCTTAATATTGACGTTGATTCTCTTAATATTGACCTCTTGATCCTTGATTTCTCCTTAAATTTATATTGATATATTTGGAGGAAGGTTCTAGGCTCTTTTGGAGGGTGGAAGAAGTGGAAAATGAGAAAGAAAAAAAAAAGAGTCGCGCATATATGGAGAAAGAAATTCTGTTTCGGACAGTAATTCATCTTAGAACGAGAAAAATTGTTAATTTAATCTACTGATTACGACGTCTTTTTTGTTTTAGTTAATCTGTACCTCTATAGCGCAAGAAATTCCTGCGTTATAAGAGCTAACGTCATTAATGCAGGAAATTCCTGCGTTAAAGGTACATTGGTAACAATTTTTTTTCTTGGGGGTATTTTAGTTCATTTTGATTTTTATTAGGTCATTTATGTTCCGGACTCTGACTATTTATATAGATCAAGTAAGAGGTATTCAGGCCATGTTATTGGTGATTGTAATTCACACTTCAAATTTGCTAATGGCTTGTACGATTGTTCATGGGACACAATTATTCCATCAAACAGTTATCTATCTAGTCACAAACTAATTAAAGTGTTAAAGTGTGTATCTGTGTGTTAGGGCCCGTTTTTTGACATGATTTGATATCATGAATTAAAATTAGTGATTTGAACTCAGCTTGATTGAAAGTTAAAATTTTATTTGGACGTGCAATTTGAGTTTTCTAAATTATATTTTTTCTCATAAATTTAAAAACTTACAATTTGTAAAAACTATCAAAACGTCTCCAATTCTTATACAATCTTACTAAATGAGCAAACCATAGTTCATAACAAAATAAATTACGCTACGAGTAGACCTTTCTAAATACACGTTTATTGATTGAACTTTAGTTCAATAAAGAAAAAAATTAAACATGAGTTGTAGTGTAACAATCTTAATATAATCCTCGCACGTGGTACGAACAATCTTTTCACGCGGGGCATGCATTCCCGATCGGAGTGAATATAGATATAGTTGGTAAGAGTAAATATGATTGGTAGATATTCTTATGGATCTTTTTTTTTTTTTTAAAATATAAATTAATGAGACAAGTTTTATATTAAAATCACAATCTAAAATTTAAAATCCTACTTTTTAGAGAATTTGGGATTTGAAATCATGATTTGAAGTTGAAATTTTGTGCAGATTTTATAAACAAACGTTGATTTCAAATCAAACCTTAATATTGAGGTCCCAAATCATATGGTCAAACGCCTACTTAGTGACAATTTTTAGTGATTATGTAGGTGTTTGGATGTAAAAAATATGAAATTTATAATTTTTTTTTTTTGACAAAATGTATTTGAAAGTTGAAGTTGTATTTGAACATACATTTAAGTTGAAAAAAAAAAAGTCTACTTTGTTAAAAATTATCATTTGGAAAACCGGTAAGCCACATTTTCAAACTTGAAACTTGTCTTCAATTTCTTTTCCAAAAAATCAATCCGCTATTTAATCTTTACTTAAAAAAGAAATATTTCATATCCAAACAATATCTTTGTATTTCGCCTTTTTGTTTGAACTTAGTTTGGACAAGCAACTGCATAGCGTTACGATTCTAAAGGGTAGTCCAGTCAATTCAATGTAGCACGTGGCCTCTTATTATTGGCACTACCATCTGTAGCTTCAAAGTATGACCGCCATCATGATATTTAGTAGGGTCGAGGGTAAAAGTAGGGGGTGGATCGTAGCCACCGAATAGAAAATATTACAAAAAAGTCCCATATATTAGGGTAGGTCCAAAGTAATCCTTTAAGTATGTATTTGACAGTTTAGGTCACTTAAGTTTGTCAAAAATTAACATGTTCATTCTCTGTCAAATATTTATCGAATTCTGTCGGTTAGCTTTGACGGAAACTATGCAGAAAAAAAGAAGAAGAAAATTAACAGAAATTTACATTTAGAGGTACAATTTTTGTAGTTTCTGCTATTTTAGATTTATTTTTATAGTTTAGTACAACATTTTAATGTGTTCTGCTAATTTTTTTATACTCCATCTGACCCAATTTAAGAATTTTTTTTTGGTCTTTCCCGATAAGAGTGTCTCTTGCTTTTTAACAAAATCTATCAAACCTAACGAACATAAATTGTTAAATATTATATATAAAAATTATTACTTCCCAATTTATATGACAGTATTTACTTTTTAGTCAATCTAAGAAAGAATGACACATTTCTATATTTAGTAAAAAATCAACTGTAATTTTTTTTTTGATGACATGGGAACCCGTTGTACTCGCTACCTTTTCGGCGCGCACAGTAAACTCCGGCCCGTACAATAGCTCGCAAACCATACAAAAGAGATAACCCGCACTAGGCAAGCCCCGTGCAACGAGCTCGACCCAGAAGGTAATCCCCTGCTGTTGTAGGCAGGGGTTTCGAACCTGAGACCTCCATTATGAAAGCTCCATACTCAATCAACTGAGCTACCTTTGCGGGTAAAATCAACTGTAATTTTACGAGCACCTTTTTACTTTTAATGAAATGATTTTTAATCACATAAATTTTTATGATTTGTTTTAAACTTCATGCTCAATCAAATACTCTTAACGTAAAATCAGATAGAGGGAGTACTACTTTTGCAAAATATAAGAGATCAAAAATGTTAAATACATATACTTATAGGACTACTTTGAACCTACACAAAAACATAAGAGACCATTTTTATCATTTTCTCACACCGAATAGCAAGGGTTGAAAATTCAGGATTCTCAGACAAATTGCCTTTGTTATCTCTCTCAAGTCTCCTCTTGGTCTCAAATTCTCTCTCTCTCTCTCTCTAACATACACGCAAAAAATCACAAAAAATATCTGCTCAGATCCATTTGATTTCACCATGGCAAGTCTCACTTTATTGTTGAAATTTATTTTTCATTTTGGCTGTTTCGGATATTAATTCACCTTAGAACTAGAAAAATTGTTGATTTAATCTACTGGTTATGGTGTCTTTTTTTTTGTTTTAGTTAATCTGTATACCTTATGATCTGTGCATCTACTTTTTGTTGATTTGTACTGTTTTTTATTTTCATTTTTGCTGTGTTTGTAGTAATAATTCAACTTAAAACGAGAAGAATCGTTGATTTTTATCTACTGATGATGTTGTTATTACGTTTTAGTTAGTGCTAGGCTTTATTTGTGTACTGATCTTGTTTTTGGCCCCTTGATCTGTGCATCTATGTGTCATTTAATTGGCGAAACCCCTAGATTCTGGTTTAGTTAATGGATGATGGATCAGAATTGGTGTAATTTAATCCACTGGATTTGAGGCTGGTTACTGGTTTGATCTATGAGCATTTGGTTGTTGAAGTCTTTTTTTTTTTGAAAATTAATCCAGGTTGTTTAGAATGTGGAACGTAAATTTATGTGTGAAAAATCACTAAAAATGTAACAAATAATATATATGGATCCATAACTTAAAAAAATATAATGAGTTCAATGCTAAGAACTTAAATCCTGGATCTGCCACTGTGTAGGGGCACACTCGATGCCTATATATGTGTGTGTTGTGTATATATGGAATTGAACTTTTTCAAAAGTATTTGTGTTTATAGAGTTGAGATTGTTCGAAAAAGCAGATATATTTATGTTGTGGGTGCAGTGTTACTTAGATTCCTAAAGCTGCATCTTTATATACTTGGGCAATTTAGAAGGTTATTCTATTAATTCCCTTTGTTTGGATTTCTCATTAATCAAAATCCATTGCCTTAAAAAAAAAAAAAGGCTTAGGTTGCAATGTCAAGCTGCTTCTGGTTTATGCTGGGGTAATTTAGAGGTCATTCGAATTAGGCGATATTTACTTTAGCTCCCCATTTTAATTATTTTGGCATTTGCTGAGTTATGCGAAGAATTTTTCGGAGATTCGGATTTTTTTATGTCGGTTTCAACATGAAATACGGAGCTAATTATAATTGGTAAATTGTGGGTGTTACAAGCTATTAGGCAGAGGTAGAGAGTGAGATGTTCTCTTGGTGCACCTACAGAGGTTTGATGTGCTTATTAAGATCAATAAAATGTGTTTGCTTAAGTTGAATTTGAGCAATGCTTTGGTTTGTGATCCACTTGGCCTGTTTTGTATTGTAAAACCAGCTTAGAATTCTCTCGTTTCACAGTATCTTTTGTCAGATTTGTGTTTTCTGTCATCTCAAAGTGGGTAAACAAGGGTGCCTTTATTTTAAATTTTGGTCAACATGTGGTGTTCAACTTAAAGAACAAGTTGCTAATATTTCTTGTACTCAATTTATAGTTTATGTTTCACTTCCAAGTTTTATGTGGCTTCTTTTCCGTGCTATTCTTCCCGCTAAGCTGAGACTAAACCTAAGTTGCTTGGACTCGGGTGCGGGTATCCGATACAGGTACAGATCCGAGTGTCGGATTCAGCAAAATCTAAACTTTAAGATTGGGGGGTGTGGATCCGGGTATGGATACGGGTGCGGGGATTCGGGTAAGAAAATTAAAAAATTATAAAAAGTAGAGCTATAAATGTTGAATTCTTGGTTTCTGTGAAACACGAAGCAGCAAAAATGAGACAAAAGTGCTATAATATTGAAGTTATGTCATTTTCCTTATAATCTGTTTTATCTTTAATTTTGAGAAGCCAAAATCTCAATTTTCCCCCAAATTTGTCTTGGCGTCCAGTCAAAATATCCGAACTTGGTTGACCGTATCCCGGACGTACCCCGCTCCCGCTCCCAACCCGTGTCGAGACAGGATCGGTACCAAAAACGGAGAGTCTGCGCAACTTAGGAGTAAACTGTATATAGTGCCCGTAAGAAATAACGGAGTTCATTGTAGCTGCAAAGTGATTTTAGTTATGAAGCAGACATATAGTTTTAACATAGTAGTACAATTATTACTTTACAAAAACTTTTGACTGAGATCAATGGCTAAAAGATTATTATGGTCAAAACATTGCAATTCTAAACGTTTTTTGTTCTCCACGTTCAGTCTATAAGACCAAAAGTAATTATTTGTACCTTCTTTACATTAGAAAAATATATACATCTGAAATGATTTTTCGTAGATTTGTGTATATCATGATTAAGTTAGTTTTTCAGCTACCAAGTCCACTTGATAATTTTTTTTTTTTGATAGTTAGGGGGGGGGGGGGGGTTCACTTGATAATTTCCCGTAAACATTATGGCTTTTTTATTGCAAAATAGGAAATCATCCTCGTATGGCTGTATTGGTTTTCAACATAAGTAGCTTCAAGGGGTGATGGCTCACATTGCCTTGTGCATATTCATTTATCAGATAATTCAATGTGTATTTTCTTAATAATAAAAAAAGGGTGTGTTTTCTTCTTCGTTTAATGCTTTTGAAATTTAATCTGTTGTGCATTTACGTTTTAGTTACCTCCTTTTTTCTTCTTAATTCATTGTTGTCAGTTTCATGCAAAAAAAAAAAAAGGCATGAAACATAAGTCTCAAAAAAAAAAAAAAAGGCATGAAACATCTTTACTGATATTGGGTAAATCAGTCAACACCAACACTAAACCAGTTGGGAGACTATATGAATCTGTTGTATCTATCTACTTTATTCAAGTCATTTTAGTATCCAGAAGATAATCATAGGTAAACTGTTATATTGGTTGTCAACCTGCTATAGACCTCTTTTAAATTGGTACTAAATATACTATAGACCTTTTCTTTTATCCAGGATTGTTACCTGTCATGCTTTGATCTAGGTGGGGAGTCATTCATATGCATTGGTTGTTTGTTTTAACTTATATTATATCTATACAAGTATCTTATATAATTTAGTTGCTTCTAGTTTGCTGTAATATTATGAAGAAACTTTATTTACCTTGGATTTTCTTCGTAGGCTAACTCTGCATCAGGCATGGCTGTGCACGACGATTGCAAACTGAAGTTTATGGAGTTGAAAACTAAAAGGGCTTACCGCTTCATAGTATTCAAGATTGAGGAAAAGCAAATCATTGTGGAAAAGCTTGGTGAGCCAGCTGAAAGTTATGAAGACTTCTGTACGCACCTCCCTGCAGATGAGTGTCGTTATGCAGTTTACGATTTTGACTTTCTGACAAAGGAGAGTGTCCCAAAGAGCAGGATTTTCTTTATTGCATGGTATTGTCAATGATTAGCTTTGTTCTTATTATAATCAATAATTTATATATTATTATTATTATTGCTTGTAGTTATAGGGCTATTTTCATTTTTGGCCAGTAGGCTGAAATTATTTACGGGCGCTAGCCTAAATATACAAAACTTATACACTGATAACATGTATTATTGTATGTATATTTATGTACATTTTGTTTACAATATGTATATTTATACTTAATATACAAAACCCATAGATTTGCTGTAATTATCCCAAGAATATTCTTATATTGCTTATTTTTTGGAGAGTCCTCACTAATTATTCATATTTGTTTATTTTTCCGTGTGTTTGCTTAGGTGTCCTGACACCTCTAAGGTCAGAAGCAAAATGATCTATGCTAGTTCCAAGGATAGATTTAAGAGGGAACTGGATGGTATTCAGATTGAGCTGCAAGCAACCGATCCAACTGAGATGGGTCTGGATGTTTTCAAAAGCCGCGCCAACTAAATAAACTTCTCTAGTACAGCACTTGGATGTTCTCTTTATCTTTGTCGAAGAGAAATGTTAATATTTGTTGGGACAGGAGAATGGCTAAGATATGATATTGGTTTGTTGTTTTAAACTCTATTTTAAAGGTTTGTCATCCTGTAGACATTACGTGGTTTTGATCTTATTTTGTGTTGTTTGCGTGCGGAACTCATACCATAATTAGCTTTTGGGGCTGGTACGAATTCAACAATTGTTATCGGATTGTTCTTTCTTTAATTTTGTATGTTTCTCCTTGTTCTGTTGCAACTTTTGTAATCCATTTATTCGTTATGATGCTGGTTGGCTGCTGCTGCTTCGATAATGTTGCATTGTGCTTAGATGGAATTTCTAATTTTTGTTAGTGTTTTTTTAAGATGGCATAAAGCGAGCTTGTATTCCTTAGTCTATTATGAGTTTGATTACTATCATTTTGATAGCTTAATATCTGACGGGGTTGAACATTTTAGTACTTGATATTTTAAAAATATATCAAACAGCAAATAAATTGATGGAGCTTTCTATGATCTGGCGACAGCTAGATCTCTTGAATAAGTAGAAAATATTCTCTCTCAAGTTTGAGACACTGGAAATTTTAGACATGTCCAAAGTGGAAACTGAGTGGTACTCATTGACTCATAAAACGTACATTTATTGTTGTTAAATTGTCTTATTCCCTAGTGGACCCTCGAGGCTATTTGCTGTCTATCATCTTTCCTGTTGCACGTTGTCAATTTGAAAGGTACCTCCTTGAAATACTCCTTCCGTCTCAGACTATGTTTCATGACTTCGAGTCCGGCATTTTGTAACCCGGAAAAAAAAATTTGGAATCAAACTAACCCATTAAAAAAAAAAAAAAATCAAACTTGGCTTCACGTACAGATTCTGTGCGTGAAAGGGCTAAAGTGTGCATTTCCATTTTGTTCCTTTCACGCATAGAATCTGTGCGTGAAACCCTTCCCTAAAACCCCCCGAACCACCCTTTATTCTTTCTCTTCTCAAACTCAGAAATTAAGGTTTTCTGCGTTCTTTGACCGAAGATTAGTCACGTTTCGAAACATCGGAATATAAATATTTTATATAGAACTTAATATTTTTTTTAGTGTACAATAATATCTACTATTACATCAAGTATATATATACATTTTGGATTGTCGTTTTTAGGAGTTGTGAAAGTCTTCAAGACATTTGAAAACTTGTTATATTTAGGTTTAAGTGCTATATTTTATAGGGTGCGGATTCTTTTATGTCTTTTTTATTTTGTTATTGTATTGTGTAATCCACACTTTTTGAATGTGCAAAAATAAATATAATATTTAAAAATAATTCATCCAATACGAGAGGTTCAAAAAAATATTTCATTCCATTAGCAACGAAATACATCATTAAATTACAATAGACTTAAAAAAAAAAAAAAAAAATCAAGTTCTGACACTCTTTTACTTCCGTACGTGTCGCCACCACGAGTTTTTTGCCCACATGAACGCTTATCATGCCCAAATTGCTTACATGTCGAGCACTTGCGAGAGTAAGTCTTTTCGCTAACATCCATTTGATTGTAAGTCTTTTCGCTAACATCCATTTGATTGTGATAACGGGTTAGCTTGTTTTTTCCTAATTTACGGATATGGTTCTTGCTCGCAATCATAAAAAACGGCGTGTACGCCAATAAGCTTGATCACCAAGGGGACTCGAATTGGCCCGAATATGCTTTAAGGTATTTTACGACCTTATATTCCTCCGCCACATAATCATTTACATTTTCGGCCATTCTCTCAAAGCACCCGACCGTACGAGAACATGGTATGTGGTACGTTTGCCACTTACCACAAGTGTATGATTGTGTACGCTCGAACGATATGTTTGTTTCCTCCTTTGCGTCGCAATAACCCGTTCTAACTTCATACACTCGTTGAACGACGTCATACTCGGTCATTTGGTGACCCTCTGCCTTTCTTCTATAGTGCTCCATTTTTTTGTAAGGCTTTGGCATCCATGTTCCCTCGTCCTATGGCCTGCCTTGTCCTATCCGCAAATCGCTCCACGACCTGCCTGAAAGTTAGTCTTACCATTGCAGTGATAGGTAGTCCCTCGTTAGAGCCGAGAGTCCATTGAAAGACTCCGAGTCAAGCATCATGTGAGCATGCCCCATCTCCTTCCTCCATCAAAGATAAAGAGTCCATTTTTCAACTTCTAATTTCATCAACCAAACATATGCCTCTTCACTCACTCCTTACAGCCTCCCATTTGGCAAACCCATTTTCTGTTGATGCGCATCGCACTTCACATCAATTTGTTTACGTTGCCATTTTCAAGCTTTGTTTGCAAATTAACCTTGTTGCCTTTTGCCAATATCGATGGTAAGCATGTGGAGGCTTCCGGCAAATTTTCAGTACGCATATCAGTGCAATATGCCTTTATGACGATCCGACAGACACATATGCCTTGACGACCCTTAATAACATGAGTTTGTTAGATGAGTCAAGAACATCCCCCATGTCTCGTTGCTTTCGTTGGCGGAAATTGCCAAAGCAAGAGGGAATATTGACCCATTGGCATCCATACCTACTGCAATTAGAGCTTAATGTCATATCGGCCATACACATGGGTCCCATCTATCGATATCACATTCTTGCCGAGCAAACCATCAATACTTGGTTTGAATGCCCAAAAGACGAAGTCGAAAATTCTCGCCTCTAAAAGCCGTCGTACAACAATGCTGATTAGCATGTTGTAGCCGCCTACGCACCCCGCAACACCCGAAAAGAGGATTCCCAAGTTCCAAAGATCGTTTCAAAAGCATCGTCGATGCCCGAGAAATCCTTTTCTCTTGCTTATGATTTTACCATATTTTGATGGACCATGCCAATACAAGTTTTGATAGGCATCCCGCATAAGTTTAAACAAACAACATTTAACAATGATATTTTAATCGTTATAAGATATATAATGTAAAGTCGATAAATTACCTGAGTTTCCTCAATGTGTTTAAGTAGCACATGAGCAATCATGTTTATATCTAGATTACAATGATCTGCTCGACTTTGTCCCATATCACAAGTGTGCTTCGGGTGGAATTTTGTGATTTTCCACAGACCATCCGGCTTAGCAATTCCCCGAAGCAACTAGCGACAACCTTGAGTATGTCGCCTACAAATCAGCCTCCATACCGATCTGTTTGAGTCATCAACCTTAAACACCCTCATACCCTTTACACAATACATTCCCGATTGTACCCGTTGCAATATCTTTTTTGATGTGAACTGCATTCCCTTTGCAATGACCCATTCATCAGTCATGGGATTTTTTGGTTCAATCCACATTTTTTGGTGACTTTGATAATCATCTCTTGTGAAGACAAATGCATCCTCACGACCTTGGAGACTGTCAAGATATGGAATATAGTCAGAATGCCATTGCATTGAGCTGTTAGGAATTGGGTTTTCGGCCATTGGAGGTGGTACGTGGTGTTGAGTTGGTTCTGTTTGGTTTTGGGGACTACAATGCGTATCTTCATCCCCTTCACTATCTTCATCATCAGTTACCTCTGCATTATTAGCTGGTTCATCGCCATCACTCTCTGATGTATCCATATAACTTGGACAATCAGTGCCATCTAAGAAAGGCCTTCTCCTACACGATAAAAAGCATATGTTAAATTCCAAATTCACAAATATATATATATATATATATATATATATATATATATATATATATATATATATATATATATATATATATATATATATATATATATATATATATATGAACCGCATTCCCTTTGCAATGACCCATTCATCGGTCATGGGATTTTTTGGTTCAATCCACATTTTTTGGTGACTTTGATAATCATCTCTTGTGAAGACAAATGCATCCTCACGACCTCGAGACTCGTCAAGATATGGAATATAGTCGAATGCCATTGCGTCGAGTCGTTAGAATTGGGTTTTCGGCCATTGGAGGTGGTACGTGGTGTTGAGTTGGTTCGTTTTGGTTTGGGGACTACAATGCGTATCTTCATCCCCTTCACTATCTTCATCATCGCTTACCTCGCATTATTAGTCGGTTCATCGCCATCACTCTCTCGATGTATCCATATAACTTGACAACCAGCGCCATCTAAGAAAGGCCTCCTCCTACACGATAAAAAGCATATGTTAAATTCCAAATTCACATATATATATATATATATATATATATATATATATATATATATATATATATATATATAGCATCTAGGTGATGAACCTACACATATTGATTATGAGCATGGTGTGGAGAATGATCAACTCCACCAAACTGAGAGGACTGCCTTTCATCCACAGTTGATACCACTGGTGAGTTTTGATAATAATCAGCTGCACCGAACTAGGAATTATTATATAATCAGCTCAATTAAACTGAGAATTATTATAATAATCCGCTCCACTGGACTGAGAGTTCTGATAATAACGACTTGCTCCACAAAATTGAGATGACTGCCCAATATTACTCTTATCAGGTCTATAACTCCTACAAAAATATAAAAATGGTTATTTATCAATACATACAATAAACACGTGCTATTGCGCAAAATAATAATATAAGAATGCATATTTACCAAGTTTGATTAAATTGTTGGGTAAGATTTTCCAGCGGCACCTGGCCACTCAAAATACCCCCGTAAGAACTAAAATCTCCATACGTGTTAGCTTGACCGGTCGTTGTCATGGGACCTCTCTCGGGTATCTTTTCAATATACATCTCCGTAACATTAAGGGCGACTAAATGTTTTAATTCCTCTGGCGCATTCAAATAATCCCTTAAAGAATCATCATCATTGATATAATGCCTACCATAAAGCACTATACCATTGGAAACCGATCAGTGGATATCCGCCGTTATAGAGATTTCATACCCATATGGACTAACCTTCATTTTTTCACATATGTAAGTGACTAGTGATTCATAAGACATTTCAAGTGGACATTTAACATGAACGTTTGGTCTTTTATTGTAACGAACTGTACTATTGTCATCAAGGATAATACCATCCCAATGTATTGAAACCTTAACTGCTGGAATATCTTGAGACATTTTGTATGACTTAAGATAGGTTTTTTTGAATGACTTAAGAGACTTAAATGGATGAGTTTTTACCTCGTCCAAAGATTCTTCTTAAATAGATTCATATTCACCCTTGTTCTTGCGTAATATGAATTTAATTCAAATAAACGGTCAAAAATTCAGCATTGTGTTGTCCAATTGGTCCTTTAAGTGTCATAAAAAAGCTGAAATTGGCATGCATGAGGTGTAGTCAAATCATGTCCTATTGCGCACAAGAACATTGCGTAATATGAATTTAATTCAAATACACGGTAAAAAATGCAGCATTGTTTTGTCACATCATGTCCTTTACGTGTCAAAAAAAAGCTGAAATTGGCATGCATGATGTGTTGTCAAATTATGTCCTATTGCGCACAAGAACATTGCATAATATGAGTTTAATTCAAATACACGGTCAAAAATTCAGCATTGTGTTGTCCAATCGGTCCTTTACGTGTCATAAAAAAGCTGAAATTAGCATGCATGATGTGTTGTCAAATCATGTCCTATTGCGCACAAGAACATTGCGTAATATAAATTTAATTCAAATAAACGGTAAAAAATGCAGCATTGTGTTGTCACATCATGTCCTTTACGTGTAAAAAAAAAAGCTGAAATTGGCATGCATGATATGTTGTCAAATCATGTCCTATTGCGCACAAGAACATTGCATAATATGAATTTAATTCAAATACACGGTCAAAATATGCAGTACTATATATAACATGATTGACAAACAACTAGTATTCACTTTAAAACGAGTTATCATGACATTTTACAACCAATTTGGAAATCTTGATTTTATTACATGTTTTACCCCAGCAAAAATATTTGAAGCAATGGGTAGGACATGAGAACTAGATGATGATGATTTTCATTACTCAAATAACCCTAACAAAAGATTCAATCAAGAATACAATAAAATAATGAGAGAGGAGTGGAATTGGCGTGTTAGGGAGGCTGAAGCACTATAGCAAAAGTTAGCTTCAATAGGGCTTAAACGCCCAAAAAAACGTGCTATGTCAATGGCTCGCGGAACTCCACAAGAGTTTAATTTTGCTCTTAATCGTTTTCGCGAAGAGAACAATCGGATGCAAATACGTTACCATAGGGTAGAATATGGTATGCATGGTAGCACAAGATTTAGATCCAAGTGGGATTCGGACTGTGAAATCTCCGATGAAGATTAATATTTTTCTTATAATAAGGTAAGTAGGTAGGGTCATAAAGAGACCCCCCCCCCCCCCGAGGGTACTGGGGGGTTTGCAACTATATAAGTAGCCCTTTCTTTTGTTATTAGACCATACTATATTCAATGTCGAGTAGTAGAAACTCAGCTTGGTCTTTACTCCTTCCAAAAGAACTAAATAGTAGTGATGATGAGAGTTCAAATCATAGTAGTTTTTCGAGTGATACCAGTGATTTCAAACTAGACGAGCTAAATCCGCACCTTCTTGTACAGCGTAATGATGATTTTACTCAGTTAGGTGAAATATTCGATCCGCGAGAATATTATTGCGGTTTGCCGAGAATGGTCACATCGGATTGCCGAATCAGAACGTCTTGTTCATGACTTGGAAAATCTCAACGCTCTAATCCCAACAAGGTACTCACTAACCATGCCTCGAGTAGGTCCAACAACTTGTGAGATGGCCGTACAAAGGATTAGAAAAGAAAACAACAGAATGCTGGCAAGACGTTGTAGATTTTACATGCTAAAGTTAGCCGAAGAACAAGCATCATCAACCGGTAGAGAACTAACATCTCCTGAAAAAAGATGTGTGTTAAGAGACCGCCAATATCGTTCTGAGGACGATATTGAGGACTTCTATTCTGATGATGATTAGGGTCTATTTAGGCTCACTGTCTTAGATTATGGGTCATTTAAGTTTCGGACTAAGGCTGTTAATTTGTATTTTTATTTTATGATGAAGTCATAAATTTGAATTAGTTTGACATGTTTTTAATTCTTCAATGTTTATTGTTAAAGTCTATTACTAATTGACAATTTCACAATTAAACACAAATAAGTTAGTACATAAAGGGTGCGGATTACATTATAGGGGAAAAGGTACAACTTGTAAAAAACATAATCCATACAAATATTAAACTTAATAAACAAAATACATATAAATAATGAACAACAACAATATAGCATAAATAATCTTCTATAATTTAAGTTTTTCTTTCAAAGCTATTTTCTCGTGTTGAGCCTCTCTAAATTTAGCCTTCAGCAAATTTCGTTTTTTTTTCTTTTCAGAATTGGTGAGCAACACCTCCAAACCTTCAATTTTTTCTTCAGCTTCCACAAGCTTAAATTCCGAATCCAACTTAGCGGTGTCTCTAGAGATACGTGAAGTCGCGGTATCTCTATCCAAAATTAGATTGTTAAACTTCGCCGCCACCGTTTTATCCACGTGAATGCTATCTTCCCACCGAAAGTATTTGCATCCACCCATATCCTATAAACATTACAAGAAAATCAGTTTTTTAATGTAAAATATATAGATAACGTGAAAAAAAAACACTAAAAAATGTAAAAACACTTACTTCGGGCACTTTACAACGCCAAAAACGGCAACTCGGATTATCTTGAGTCTTTGATTTTTTAGTTTACAGTAATAACTACATTCGCAAATATCGGGTTGTATAGCAAACATTGAAGTTTCAAAACTTTGAGACATGTTTTTGGAAGTGCAAAAGTGTGTTGAAAGGGTGAAGATGGAGGAAATGAAAGAGAAGAGAATGAAGGGTGGTTCGGGGGGTTTTAGGGAAAGGTTTCACGCACGTATCTCCGCTGTCTACGCCTTTCTTTTTTTTTTTTAATGGGTTAGTTTGGTTCCAAATTTTTTTTTTTTGGGTTACAAAAGTGCCGGACTCCATGACTTCTAGAAATAGTTGTCTAAGTTGTCAGACAATTTTTCTTTTTTGGTTCATTTCACCCTTAGTTATTGTTTTTGAAGATACAAACACCTCATTTATGGGGGCCATGTTATATTGTTCAAATATCACTCAAAGTAAAATAGTTAAAGCATTTCCTAACTAATGTTTGTTAAGGGGTGGCAAAAGTTAGTCACGACAGATAATTTGAGATGGATGAAGTATTAGTTTATTCCTCAGGCGATTTCAGAAAGTTCCAGTCAAGAAAGAAGCAATAGAAGTATAGAATCTTATGCAGGAAGGTTATAAAAAGTCAGCAAGCGTTGCTAGTGTTAGTATTTGTTAGTTTCCATCTCAGTTTGTAACCCGTTTTGGAAGATAACTTTATCACCGATATTATCTTAAGCATTCCGATGTCTAAGGTGAACTGAAGACAAGCCACGGTAAATACTTACCGCACAAGGTATTTAAACCAAATTATGTAAACTTATAATGGGGTGAGAATGTATGTTAATTAGTAATGGATAAATGCTAAAAGTCAATATTCAAACATACGTCACACATCTATTGGTTTGCTGTAAATATCGGGTACGGATAAGTTTTTACCGATAGAGGCAGCCCCCTAAGAAACAGCGAGTTAACTGTAGCATCAAGCAAAATAGTCTATATTATTTAATCATAATTTTAGATAAACATGGAATAAGATCATAATAAAAATTATAGAACCAAGTTGAACAGAGGAAAAGGTATGTGGCATGCAGGGGTAAATATAGTGAAAATAAGTTTGTCAACGACCTTATAGAGAAAAAATTGAAACATCATGTCATTTAGAAGAACTAAGACCGCAGAGAATGTTCTTTATGCAACTCAATTACAAAGTAAAAAAAGAATTCAAAATTCGCCGTCTGTGGGGATCGAACCCACGACCACGTGGTTAAAAGCCACGCGCTCTACCACTGAGCTAAGACGGCTTTGATGCTGGTCAGAATTAATCTTCCCATCTGATAAATGTATACTAATTTAGCTAAAAGGATCTTACAACTTAATGGGCATATATTTTACAACAGCAAAAGTTAGCAAGCACTATTGGTGCTATTATCTGTTGGATTCAGTCTAAGCTTCCTAAACATTTTGTTGATTATTTTGTGAGTATAACTCTAAATGTATCTCTTGATTCTAATCTTCGTATTGTTCGCTTTGATTCGAGAGCCAATGTAGCGTTTTTCGCGAATGAAGTATGGACTTGTGCTGATGTGTTGAATCTTGGAAGAACTTTGAGCAGCACTTTGAATTGTTCTTGAAGGAAGACGTCTCTCGAACTCTCTTTCTTATTGAAGACCTTTGGAGAAGGCTCATGTAGATGTCGTTGCTCTCCTTTGCCTCTAGTCAAGATGTTATGCAGCTTTCAAAATGTCTTTAAAAGGGGATGTGTGATCCCTTTATATAGGTCTGAGCTGGAACTTGGGTTATTTTGATCTCCAAGTAATTTTAGTGGGCCTTGGGCTTGAAGATCATGGGTTGAGCTCAAGGTTGTGAAAAGCGAGCGCTTTTGCGCTTAAAGCGAGAAGCGAGGTGCAGCTCAACCCTTGTGCTTTTCTACTCTGAAGCAAGGCATTGGTAAATAAGCGCGCGCTTTAGCCACAGAAGCGTGAAGCGAGGAAAGTGGGGAAGGGCACTTCAGCACCTAGGGTTTTTTAAATAATTTTTTAAAGTGTTTTAACTTAAAACACTCTTCTCGCTTCTGTTTGGACTCTTACGACTGCTTCTCCTCATCTGTTTACGCCTCTTTCAAGTCTCAAGGTTAGTTTTTTCTTCTCTGCTTCTCTTCCTTCTCTTCTCTTCTCTTCCTCTTCTTATTTTCTCTCTTTGACCTGCTGCTACGACTGCCAGTTTCTCTTCTTTTCTTTTATTTTTTCAATTCTTCATTGGGTTGCTCTTTTTCTCTTCTTCTTTTCTATCTTTTTTCAGTTCTTCGATTGGGCTGCAATTTTTTATCTCTGTTTTGTAATTTCTTTCACTGTTCTTCCCTGTTTTTGTCTCTGTTCTTCAATTTTTTCTCTATTTTTTAAAGTTTTTCTATGTTCTGCTCTGTTTTTTTCATCTCTGTTGATTGTTCTGGAATTTATTTTTTTGTTGTGATTGTAGTAAATTCTGTTTTTTGATTCAATGGCATCAAGCCAAAAAAAAAGATCCAGCTTGGGCGTATGGAGTTGCAATGGGCAGTAACACAAAAGTCCAATGTATCTTTTGTAAAGCTATATATAACGGTGGAATACATCGTCACAAGAAACATCTAATTGGTGGTTATAGAGCTGTCAAAATATGTCCAAATGTTCCGGATTCTGTTAAGGAAGAAATGAGAGAGTATGTTGCGAAAAAAAATGAGTTAAAAAATCCAATGAGCTATGGAGCATCTATGGTTAATCTTGTTGATGAAGATACTCAAATGGATGAGGATGATGTTGATATGTCAATGAGGCCGCCTCCCGCAAAATGTCAAAGAAAGATTTCAACTAGTGGAAGTGGATCATCCACTGCTAGCAATGTGAAAGGTCCTCTCAATCTTTATTTCTCTCAAAATGAAAAGGGGGTGAAGCTTCTACTCTAGATTCTTGCAGGAAGAAAATGCAGGACCGTGCTGTAGATGCTTTTGCTAGGTGGATGTATGATGCTTTCAATTGTGTAAATTACACCGAGAGTTTTAATGAATTCATTGAGTTCGTAGGCCAATATGGCCCAGGAATGAAGCCCCCCCACCTATCACGAAGTAAGAGTTCCTTGTCTGAAAAAAGGAGGTGGAGAAGAGAAACAAGGTGTAATGGCAAACTTATGGATGTTCCATAATGATGGATAAATGGACAACAAAAAATGGGAAAATGGTCATTAATGTTTTGGTGAATTCTCCTAAAGGGAGTGTGTTTCTTGAATCTTATGACGCTAGTGACTCTTCTACCGATTCCAATAAGATGTTCAACTTGTTTGAGAAGACTATATTGAAAATTGGGAAGGAAAATGTTGTACAAGTTGTTACTGATAACGCAAGTGAGAATAAAAAAGCGGGCGACATGTTGAAGGGAGTGTTCCCGAACATTTTTTGGACTCCTTGTGCTGCCTATTGTGTCAACTTGATGTTTGGTGACATTTTCAAGTTAGCCCCATATTCTACAGGTGAACAAGTGGTTCTAGTTTTCTTTTTTAACCTTCAGGCTAATTGTTTATACTTATAACTATGAAAATTTGTTTTTCTACAGTTTTTGCTAAGACTATTAATATACGTTCTTACATTAGTCAGAGGCCATTGTTGTTGAACATGATGAGGAGATACACAAACCAAAGAAATTTGGTGAAACCGGCTAAGACAAGATTCGCAACAACTGTCATGACTTTTGCAAATTTTTTACTTGCAAAAGAAAAACTTGAGAACCTTGTTCATGTCAACTGAATGGAGTGAAAGTATCTATGCAAAGGAAGCTCTTGGGAAAGAAGTTGCGAGATATATTGTTGGTTCATATTTTTGGAATGACTGTGTTCAAGCACTTAAAGTTAGTAATCCTTTGGTTACTGTACTTTGTTTGGTGAATGGGGAGAAACAACCACCAATGGGCTACATTTATGAGGCCATGGATAAGGTCAAAGAAGCTATTGAAAAGGCATTTGAAAAAGATAAGAGGAAATATGGGAAATGTTTTGAAATCATTGATAAAAGGTGGACGGATCAACTTAATCAACCTTTGCATGCAGCCACACATATTTTGAACCCCAGGTTCTTTTATATAAAAAACAAGAAGAAGGCTTTAGATAGCAAAGTGTGGGCAGGATATCATGCATGTATTGCGAGGATGGTGCCGGATGATGTCTTGCAAGACTAAATAGGGGAGGGGCTTGGTAAGTACATGGCAACAAATGGAATACTTGGATTACCTCAAGCTATTAGAGCCAGAACTAAATTGTCACTACGTGAGCAAGTTGTTTCAGTTGTTTTTACTCTTTAGAGCTTTAACTTTTACGTTACTAACTTCTAAAATAATACCTCTACAGTTAATTGGTGGATGCAATTTGGTCATGGAGTTCTAAACTTGAAAGAATTTGCTATTAGAGTTCAAAGTTTAACTTGTAGCTCATCCGGATGCGAGAGGAATTGGAGCGTGTACGAACAAGTGAAAAGCTATATTAAATTATTACTAAACTAAAGTGTATCTCAATTTTCCTAAGTACTCCTCTCAATTACTTTCTAAAACTATGTGCAGATTCATACTAAGAGGAGGAATAGGCTTGAGCTAAAGAAACTCAGTGATCTAGTGTTCGTTAAATATAATAGAACATTGACACATTGTTACAAAGCTCGTCATACAATTGATCTAATTTTTTTGAATAACATTGATGAAGCAAATGAATGGTTAACTGGAGCCCCCCAAAATCATGAAGAAGAAGAAGCAGTATATGAAGGAGAAGGTCTCACTTTTGGTCATGGTGCTGTGGCAAGTGGAGTTGAGGAGGATATGTATGATTTTAGGAGGAGTAATTTAAGGAGCAAGGAATATTCATATTTCTTTTCACTATTTTTATTCTCCATTTCGGGCGATAACGGTCAAATACTGCTGTAGTTTTAATTACTTTTATTTTGTTGTTGATCTGAATAGACATAATCTATTGGTTCAAAGTATTTTTGAAGGATCGACAGATCTAGAGTGAAATCCGACCTTTCATTTGGTATTTGACTTTATTTTAACCATTGATTGTTGTTTCATGTAACAAGCATTGAGATTTTTTTTTACAAATCCCACATCGGTGGGGATGAGATTTTTTTTATTTAGGGGTTCTATTTCTACCAATAGAACCCCAATTTGGCATTTGACAAAAAAGAGAAAGCAACCGAAAATCTCTTTGTTTGAAAAACAATCCGAATACCTAGGGTTTTCTAGCTTATTGCTTAACAACCTTTAATTTGTGGATTGTGTTTAAGTTTTAAAGTATTATAAGTGTGTGCGGTTCAGTGTGGAGGAGAAAGCTCTTAGGTTCATTCTCTTCAAAGGCTGCGACCCCAAAAGGTAATCCCTGTTCTTATTTGATTACATTTTTTTTAGTTATTTTAGTTTAAATTTCTGTTTGGGTTATTTTATTTGTGCTTTAGTTTGCTGTGGCAGTTCATTTGCACATTAGTATGGTTTTAGTGTAATGATTCTTATGTTTTGATCTTCAGGATACTTGATCAGGGTATGAGCTATTAGTATAATAGTTCATTAATTTAGCTTAAGTTCAGAATAGTGTGTTCTTTAAATATATAATTGACAGGATTTGACCTTAATCTAAAAAATTATTTTGAATCTCTCTCTCTTTAGTTTAAGTTGTTTGGGGCTATTTGATGATATATTCATGAACTGGTTTCTAGCATGTTGTTGAAGTACGAAGTAGTACGTCACATGAAAGTTCATTATAGTTTAAAAGTGATTTGATTACATTAATTTATTCATATCACTTATATATAGACATGAAAATAACTAAGTAATCTTCTAGTATATAAATGTTGCTTATACTGGTTTCTTTGTGATTTAGTTAATTTATGAAACCTATGTATTTTTGTTCAAACCAGAAAGCTATTTTTCTAAACTAGAAACAATAATCTTGATTGATCCTTTAACATCTGTGTTAAGGTTTTGGTGTTTGTCATTTAAAAGATGAGGATAAATGAAAAAATTGGGTTTTTGATTCTAATAAAGATTACCTTAAGGTTAAAGCCCCTTTAATTGGTAGATTTAAGATAAACCTTTAAACCCTAAAAAACTTGTTGTTTTGGGGAATCTAGATTTTGTAGAAGGGGTTTGATTTGAAAAACCCCGAAAAACATGGTATTTCTAAAGGTGATTTTTTTAAGGTTTAAACTCAAATGGGAATTGGGTTTTTAAAGATCTTACCTAAACAGCTAGTTCAATCAATGAAATTTGTTTTTTTAAACTTAAATGATTTAAAAAGATTAGGAACTTTAAACCTTTTAAACAAACCAAATATGATTATTCTTTTTTCTCCGAGAATCTATTTGATTTAAACTCACATTATTTTGGGAAATTTTTTGGGAAAAAAGAATTGTTTGATTAATTTAAACCATGTTTTGCTAATTTGTTAACTTTAAGGTATTCCCTATTTATTGGGATTTTAATTTTAAAATGTTTTTTAAGGGTCAGTTGATCGCTAAAATTTGAGTTCATAAGTCAAAGGGATCCTAGATATTAAGTTTTGGTGATTGTGTATTAAACTTTGTTACCCCAAAGAATTTGGTTCTTTTTAAAAAAATTTAGTTTAAAAATGAAGTTAGTAAGTCCATGGTTTGCCTATTTTATGTAATCTTTTCTTAAATCAGTTTGGAAAGTTGGGGAAAACCTTCTTTTTGTTTGAAAACACGGATACCCCTTTTAGTCCATTTGGGGGAAATCAGTTAGTGATGATTTGTGTACCATTATAAGTAGGAATTAAAGATAACTATGCAGGTTCTTTTTTGAAACCCTAAAAAATGAAAAAATTGTCTTCCTTTTCCTTTAAGTATAAA
Source organism: Lycium ferocissimum (assembly GCF_029784015.1). Classification (NCBI taxonomy): domain Eukaryota; kingdom Viridiplantae; phylum Streptophyta; class Magnoliopsida; order Solanales; family Solanaceae; genus Lycium; species Lycium ferocissimum. The sequence continues at coordinate 64,236,808 of NC_081344.1, forward strand.
TGGTTGCCTTTATTTGAGAATGATTTTGGTTGATTCTTTTGGGTAAATTTACTTTTTTTTAAGATTTTTAATTCCTTGTAGATAACCTATCCCAAATTATACAACACGTGATTTTTCTCTTTGATTCATCTTTTTTACCCCTTTGGTATATTGTCCCTTGTTTTCTTTGAGAGTGATTTAGTAAAAACCGTTAAAATGTCACACCTTAGTAGGGGGTTTATGGACCAAACCCCACAGGGGAAAACCCGGCCGGTTTTAAAAATCCCTAATCATCCGGGGCCTTTGCCTTTCTTTAAAAAAAAGAAATTTTCAAAGTCAAATATGCTTTTTTTCTTTCTCAAATCAAATAAAACTTGTAACATATGAAACTTTTACCAAAAATAATAATCGTTCCCATCGCTTAAAAAAACATCTTATACCAGACAACGTCGGTTCTAAACGAACGAAAACCCTAACATAATAATTTGACTCCGAAACCCCCGGGGGGAAAATGGGGCTCGCCAACCCCGGGAAAATCTTCCTTTTTCGGCCCTGGTTCACGGATGAAACGCCCCCTTAAGGAAGGGGTCGTGAAATGTCGATAGCAAAACATGAAATAGGAAAAAGAGATCTAACCGAAATAGGTACGAAAGCTAATAGCTAAAAATCAAATGAATCAAACAAATAGTGCATAAGGGGTACAAAAAAATATAATAATAAAAGCTCAAAATACTTGTTTTTTTTAAAAAAAAACCCTTCTTTCCATATTTTT
>NC_081344.1:64237658-64265681 GCF_029784015.1 Lycium ferocissimum
CGGAAATAACTTTTGCTTGACTGTTTCGTATTGTTGTTTTTTTTTTGCTTATAATCGTTTTGTAATGTATAGACAAAACAAAATACCTTTTGTATCATGAACTACGCAATGACCTGATTTCCCCACCGTGGGATACGTAGGCAGTCCATCTGGGACCCGGTCGCTTTATTAGTAAAAACCAAAAGTCCACTGTTTTTTATTCTGAACTACATTCGACTTGAATTCCTGTTGCAATAGGATACGTAGGCGCTTTTTGAGCTCGGTCACATCAAAAAATAAACCCAAGAAAGCCCCTAGGAAGCCTCAGAGATAAGACTTCACAAAAAGGCAAGGACTACTGCACGCTCGACTGGGGAAAATTTTTTGAGAGGATCTCAAAAATTCGTGCCGTCAATCCACTAAAAAAATCAGCCAACCCATAACTTTAAACTAGGGCAAAAATTTTGAGGTTTTCGAAAGATTCGGCATGAGAATTTGTAGACCGAAATTTAAACTGGGGCAAAAGTTTTGAGAAAAGGTCTCAAAAATTTCGCGGAAGAAAGGATCTCCCTCATTCAAAGCGCATGAAAATGCTTTTATTTTTCCACAAATTAGATACCCTTATGGTGGCATTACAAAAATGATTTTTCTGCATAATGAGAGTAGGCCTATTTTTCGAATACAAGAGCTAAAGGGCTTTCAGGTCCAGAAAGTCAAGGATGCGATAGCGCTGGCAGCACAAATCAACTTGAAATAGGAAAAACTAACCCATTTTTGATGCAAGTCCCAGAACATCAGAAGATGATCCTTTTTCTAACCTTGCTTCATGTGCAGGAAACGTTTGGCTAAAGAAAGTCCAGACCACTGCTGAGATCCGGCTTTCGGAATGTACGAAGGCTATAAAGTTTCAACTACCACCAAGGACAAAAGCCATAAGGCTAAGGAAAAATCACAATATCATGAGGGTTAAGTATCCAGCTGCTAGGGCTAGGAAAAGATCAAAAGCCATAAGGGCAAAATATCTAGCGACGAGGGCTATAAAAGATCAAAGCATAAGGGCAAAATACATAGCCGCGAGGGCTATAAAAGGATGGAAAGGCCACGGGAGAAAAATATTAAGCCACAATGGGTATGAAATGACTGGAAGCTGCCACAATGGCAAATGTTTGGCCAGAAGGGCCGTAGTAAAACAATACGACATATTCGACCAAGAGGATCACAACCTAAAGAAAGACGATTCAGCCGAAGGGGCTATCTATGTCATTCACATCACTTTTCTTATCCACCAAGAGGGCCATTGCATATCTATTTTCCTGCTGCGAAGAAGGTCATTTCATATCTATTTTCCTGCTGCAAAGAGGGCCATTGCCTATCTATTTTCCTGCTGCCATGAGAGCCATTCATACAAACATGCCAAGAGGTTCATTCATACAAGCATGCTAAGAGGGCCATTCATACAACCTTACTAAGAGGTCCATTCATACAACCTTGCTAAAAGGTCCATTCATACAAGCATGCCAAGAGGGCCATTCATACAAACATGCCAAGAGGGCCATTCATACAAACATGCTAAGAGCGCCATTCACATAAACGTATCAAGAGGGCATTTATTTCAATTGCCAAGAAGGAAAGGCATATAAATTGTTGGATATAGCAAGACCACAAAGCGATATGAAATCGGTCAGGAGATTGTAGTATTCGCTCAAATGACAAGACAATGTAAATACGGTCAGATAACCGCAGTATTCGTCATCCAAAAATCAACATTACTTAGCAGATGGAAGCAGATTTGTTAGCGGCCAAAGAGTAGGTCGATCAAATCAAATCCAAACAGATTGCGGAGCAAACATGAAACTTTTTCTTACGCAGCCGGTCGAGATAGGGTGCCCATGAGAATCAAGCTCTCCGGCCAGGACTTGGAAGATCACTCCTCACCATGCTCAGCCACACAAAACTGCTTATTTTCTTATGTGCTTTGTCTATTTTTATTATTCCGTAACCGGTCGGACACACACCGGAACACACAAAGGCCTTCCCGCATAAGGGATATCCCTTTCCTCCGATTGAATTGAACTATAAGTGACTTGATTCCTAAGAACAGGGATATGTAGGCGAACTCAATGTTAGAGAGTCAGTCACACTCTTACAAATCACACCGGACTTCCTAGCTTGACAGCCGGAAGATCTAAGAATTTGCTTTAAATGCATTTAGAAGTCACGATTGAGTCAAAATACAAATGGCCTGAATTCTCATGTAACCTGAGATATGTAGGAAACCCAAAGACCCGGGTCGGCCATATATTTTGAAAATTGCATAAAGCAAGTGATAAATATTGGAGTAGGTTAGTCAAAAATTAGAGTTAGTTAAATTTCGTTGCTTAGTGATGGTTTTACCATCCCGAACACCGAAAAGGCAGTTGTTGATACCTAATTTTTGACCTCCTGCAATTTATTTTAAACTCCTAGAGTATATAATAAAGTGAAGTAGGCATTGTTAGAAGCCAAAATGATTTTTGAAAACTATTTAGACAATATTCTATCCCTTTATTAGGTAGAATAATTCCTATAAATATTAAAATCATTTTGAAAATTAATTCCCATATATTTAGATTAATATTAGCATTATCAGGAAAACTAAAATAGTTCACTTCTTTTTAAAATTCAAAGAAAATTGGATATTTAAAATAAATACTCAATTTTACAATTTAATTTTCTGCATAAATGGGTCATTATGATTTAAATATAATTACCATTGAATTAATCAAATGGATAATATTTTTGTTTAATTAAAATGACCAAACCTATGGTTATTTTTAATTAAGGTCGTTATTTATAATTTTAAGAATTTAGTTAGTAAGTTAATTTATTTAAGTATTTATTTCCTTTAAAAAATAGCCCAACTAAGTGGGACATTATTTTGGGGTTATTTCATTGAATCTTTTTATATACTCAAGAAAATCCGTGAATATACATATATATACATAGGTATACTTGTGTATATACATATACACATGTATACTGCGTACACACACAGACACAGATATATATATAGACACACACACACACACACACATATACATAGTGGGCCAAAAGGGTCATTTTCTAAAATGGCCGGGTTCGGTCCTTAACCCGACCCAGTCTAATAAAACATAAAAGGGATGAAGCCATTAGCCAAACAGCCCTAGAGGGGCATTCTCGTCTCATTTTCTAGGGTTTCGATGAAACCCTTGCGCCGCCAGTAGGCGACGTCACCTATATTGGTCATTTGTGGTTCCTAAAGCGGTAAAAGGCAGGTACGGTGCCTTTTACGCAGTGTGGTTCTACCATTTTGGGAAAAACATTTTTGGCTTCACCTCTTTTATCCACGTTGCGATCCAAACACGATATATTCATATTTATTTTCACTATTTTTATTCTCCGTTTCGTGTGATAACGGTCAAACACTGCTGTAGTTTTAATTACTTTTGTTTTGTTGTGGATTTGAATAGACGAAATCTATTGATTCAAAATATTTTTGAAGGATCGACAGATCCAGAGTGAAATCCGACCTTTCATTTGGTATTTGACTTTATTTTAACTATTGATTGTTGTTTCATGTAACAAGCATTGAATTTTTTTTACATATCCCACATCAGTGGGGATGAGGTTTTTTTATTTATTTAGGGGTTCTATTTCTACAAATAGAACCCAATTTGGTGTTTGACAAAAAAGAGGAAGCAACTGAAAATCTCTTTGTTTGAAAAACAATCTGAATACCTAGGGTTTTCTAGCTTATTGCTTAAAAACCTTTAATTTTTGGATTGACTTTAAGTTTTAAAGTATTATAAGTGTGTGCGGTTGAGTGTGGAGGAGAAAGCTCTTAGGTTCATTCTCTTGAAAATTTTACCCCAGGTAACCCCTGTTCTTATTTGATTACATTTTTTTAGTTATGTTAGTTTAAATTCCTGTTTGGGTTATATTATTTGTCCTTTTAGTTTGCTGTGGCAGTTCATTTGTACATTAGTATGATTTTAGTGTAATGATTCTTATGTTTCAATGCTAGGATAATAGTAAATTATGATATTAGTATAATAATTCATTAATTTAGCTTAAGTTCAAGATAATGTGTTTTCATTAAATATATAGTGACTAGGATTTTACCTTAATCAAATTATTTTGAATATCCCTCTCTTTAGTTTAAGTTGTTTGGGGCTATTTGATGATTTTACATGAGCCCGGTTTTCTGCCGTTTTGTTAGTACGAAGTAATCTTTTCCAAATGAACCTCATTATTGTTTTTAAAAGATATTTGATTACATTAATTTATTCAGATCACCTATATATAGACATGAAAATAACTAAGTAATCTTCTAGTCTATAAATGTTGCTTATACTGATTTCTTTGTGATATAGTTAATTTATGAAACCTGTGTGCTTGTTGCTGGACCATGGCAAGCTATGTTTTCTAAACTAGTAAACAACGAATCTTGATTGATCTTCATTTACTGTCCTATGTTAATAGTTTGGTGCTTGTGTCCCTTAAGATGAGGATATATGAATGAAAGTTGGGTTTTGATTCTAATATAAGATTACCTTAAGTTAAATTCACAACTAATTGGTAGATTTAAGTTAAAACCTTAACCTATAGAACTTGTTGTTTTAAAAGAGGAATCTGGATTTTGTAGGAATTGATTTGATTTGAAAGAACCTAAAAATACATAGGTATTTCTAAAAATGATTTTTTTAAAATTTTAAACTCTCTGGTAATTGGGAATTGGTTCAGTTGAGATCTTACACTAAACTTGGCTACTTCAATCAATGTAATTGGTTGTTTAAACTTACAATGATTTCAAAAGATTAGGAACTTCATGAAACCTGTCCAAGCAACTTTAACTATAGACTTATTCTTTTTTCTCTGAGAATCTGTTTGATTTAAACTCTACATAATGTTGGAATTTTTGGAAAGAAGTTAACTGATTGACTAAGTTAAACCATGTTTTGCTAATTTGCTTAACTTATAAGGTGATTCCTAAGTGACTATGTGGGTACTCCTGATTTAAAATGATTTATAAGGTACAAATTGATCAGCTATAATTGAGTTCATAAGTTTAGACTGATCCTGGATATTAAGCTTATGTGACTGTGCATTGAACTTGTGTCTCACCTACAAAGAAATTGTGGTTCATTTTAAAAGACTTTAGCTTAAAATAGAGCTTCGTAAGTCCATGGTTTGCCTATTTTATGTAAACTTTGCTTAAATCAAGTCTGGTAAGTTGTGGAATACCTGCTTATTTGTTTGAAAACACAGGATGACCCATTTCAGTCCATTTAGCTATAAGGAACCAGTTAGTGATGATTTGTGTAGTCCTTTGGAAGTAGGTACTTAAGTTAGATGACTATGCTTATGTGTTCTTTACTGAAAATGTAAAAAAAATGAAATGTTAGTCTTCACATGTTGGCTTTAAGTATAAACTGATTGCCTTTATACTTGAGAATGATTTTAAGGTTGATTCCTGGATAAATTTACTTTTGGTTTAAGATTTATAATTCCTTGTAGTATCACCTATCCTAGCATTATACAACACTTGAGTTGATTTTTTTCTACTTTGATTCATAACTGTCTTGTACCTCTTTGAGTATATTGTCCCTTGTTTTCTTTGATAAGTGATTTAGTAAAACCCCGTCTCAATAAGACTTTACACTCGAGTAATTAAATAGCTAAAATAGGTGATATACAGTTTCGTATTAAGGTGTGTTTGGCATGACAACTAATATACACTACAGTCTCCTATGTATACTGTTAAATTGTACATAAGTAAGGAGGTTAAATAGTATATGGGGATTAAGCTTGAGCCTCCCCTGATGTCTGCCATGTCTGGGGTTCCTAGAAACCTCTTGAATCTTGTGCGACATTAGGAAGAAGGAGGTAAAAACTTTCCTTTTATACTATTTTTACATCTTTATGGGTGTATATCAATAGTATATTGGAGATATAGGTGTATATTGATTGGTATGATGCTATTCTTTCCCATTGTGTTATACTTTAAAAGGAAATGTAATGACCCATTTTGTCGTTATCGTGATGCTCTATTTTTTCCCTCGTTGACCCGTTCCTGAGTCTCGTTAGAACTATTTTGACTTGATAAGATAGTAGGCATGACTTCCTAGGCATCGTTTTAGGCTTTGGAATGTTTTCTAGAAAAAATTGGCTTTAAGTGAAAACGGTAGCCGGGAGTTGACCTTTGGGTGAACAGATTTTTTTTTGAAAATTCATCGATTTCGAGAGGTCTGAATGACCATTTGTGATTGATTGGTGGGTTTGGTTCGGGTCCTAATGCACTCAGTTGTGTTTTGGGACTTGGGTTGGAAAGTTCATATTTAGGCCGTCGGGGGTTGATGTGGTCAATGAAGCCTCCGTTGGAAATTTTGAGCCCGTGAGTACGTTCGTAGAGCATTTTTATGTATATCTGCATATTTGGTTTGTGTTCGGGAGGTTCCCGGATTGTTCCAGGTGTCGTTTCCAAGTAAGGATGGCCGCTGCAGTGCTACAGCGGTAAGGGCGACTGTCGGAGCGATTTTGACGAGCTGTTTTTATGTTTTAAAGCCTCCAAAAACCCTTATTTCCTCCCATAACTTCTATTATATTTTCTTACCAGCTTGGAGGCGACTTGAGGGGTTTATGGTCAGACTTCTCTTGGAAGTAAGTTCTATAATTCTAATCTCTTCTATTTTCCTTCCTAAGTAAGAATCATGCTAGAAATTCCTAGAAGCTTAAGATTAAAAGAGGGTTGATGGGGTTTTTCATAACAGGGTTTTAAAAATGATTTTGATTCCTAAGTTATGGTTAAATGTTGTTGTTCATGCTACATAATGTCATATCTAGGCTTGTTAATCTTCGATTCTAGAGTTGATTTTCACAAATTGAAGTTAGGGTTCTTAGACCCAAATTTGGGGGGTTTTCATATTAATGATGATTTTGAGAATTAATTGAGTATTCGTATAATTAAAGTAATAGGCTTTGACCTTTTGGCATTGAATTTGGTATTTTGGTCGTAAAATTCCCGTTTTGCCCTTGCGACCCGTTTTTCCTAAATTAAGGGTTGAAATTTGACTCGAATAGAAAGTAGCCAATATGGGTATCATTATTCATGGTTTCTTACATATAATTCATATGTGATAGAGTTTGATTATTTGGAGACGCTTCAAAAGACAAGGCAACCTGTGGGTTGATGACACCTGTTCGGCTGCCAGGTAGGTTATGGCTTCCCTTTCGCTAGACTCCGGTTAGTTTTTCATATTCATGTAATATAAGGAATGGAGAATGCATATGTAGAAATTGGAGATTTTGGATGGAATCCTAGGATGGTATTGATGTGTCATTGTGTGTTCGGGCTTGTGGCTTGTAGATTCTTTAGGATGTATGATGCGGCTTTCTTGAATATCGGTGGATTTTATGTGACTTGGGAGTAGTAGGTGATATCTATTTTCTGTGTCTAATGATGAGAATTCCCGTAATATGTGATTATTTGTGTTATGCCATTAATAGTGAATCTAATTGGTAAATGGAAGGATAAAATGCATTAACGATTGTGACTGAGTTCTAGATTGATTTGTGACGAATGATTGTGAGTGTAGGGTGAGATTACTTGTTCTAAGCTAATAGGCTGATTTAGGGAAGTGGTAATAATGTATATCGATTTGATTAACTTGTTGTGTGTTTGGGACTAGTCACCCCATTGTATTGTAATTTAATTGTTCTATTGTGCCAGCTTTATGCCATGAGTTGTTGATAAATATTGAATTTTGTTATCGTCTTGATTACGATATTGTTGGCATACCCATTGTTGGTATTTGTGATTCAGATATATTGTTGGCCTACTTACTGTTGGTATTTGTGATTCGGATATATTGTTGGCATACCCACTGTTGGTATTTGTGATTCGGATATATTGTTGGCATACCCAGTATTGGTATTTGTGATTCAGATAGATTGGTGGCATACCTACTGTTGGTATTTGTGATTTGGATATATTGTTGGCATACCCACTGTTGGTATTTGTGATTCGGATATATTGTTGGCATACCCACTGTTGGTATTTGTGATTCGGATATATTGTTAGCATACCCACTATTGGTATTTGTGATTCGGATATATTGTTGGCATACCCACTGTTGATATTTGTGATTTGGATATATTGTTGGCATACCCGAGTGTTGGTACTTGTTATACTGATCAGACTATTGATGTTGACCCATGCATTGCATACATTCTCATCCATTCATGATACATTGTTGATTTCCTGATTATAATGGATAAAACTCTTTTACTTGAGTGATGTGAGATGACCGATGTCCGATGTTCATCCTGGAATCGTTGATTGAGTGAAGTTGATACGTGATAAAACTCTTTTACCTGAGTGACGTGTGATGGCCGATATCCGGTGTTAGTTCTGGAATCGTTGATTGCATGGCCAATATCCGATGTTAGTTCCGTAATCGTTGATAGTTCGTGGACACCGCGGGTCCCCTAGAGTGCTACCGGTGAGAATCCCTCTGTGGGCAAAGATTTGGGACGGGTGGCACTTAGACTTCGCGAGTCATACTGGGTTGTGCTACCGAGACGTCGATATTTTCGTCCGGAGTACATGTGTACACAACATTGGCATGACATTGCATTTGCATTCATACATCATTGCATTGCATTATGGCTTGTTTGAGATAATTTGGTGTTTACCCGTGATGTTGGATTCAGATTGATATATTGAGACTTGACACAATTGGGATTAGATGCTACTTGGCAATGATGTATACTTGTCTTCGATTATCTGTGGCTTTTACTGGTTGGTTTGTCTATGTGAATCATTTGTAGGATCAGTTGTATGTTTGGCCTCTAAAGGATGTAGAGTAAAGATATCATAGTGAAGAGTCGACACCTAGACTAAAAACGAATGGTATTAATGATATATGATTATCGTGATATTGTGGTGGATCTGGCTTGTGGTTATTAGCGGAAGGTGAATGAGTTAAAAGTCTTGGTGTCATATTATGCGGGAAATAGATATAGGACGTGATTTAATTGCTGACCATGTTTATTTGTGACTTCTTTTACTAATATGTGTCTCTAACCATTGTCGGCCTATGATACTTACCCAGCACTCATTGATTGTACTGATATTGCTCTTGCTACACCCTTTTCGGGTGTAGAGTGTTTCAGGTGATTGATTGCAACATGTTCGGAGATGTGCGGTGCCTAATCTAAAGGCCTCATCCCATTTTATTTCGGGATGGAGGTTGAGTTTTATAGTGTTGTTGTAATCCGTATCATTTAGCTGCTCTTGTACGAGTCTAGACCAGGTTGTGGGAACCTGAAAAGAGTCTTCATTTATTTAACGGTTGTAAATATTCTCAAATTTGGAGTTTATTAGTTAATGATTTCAGCTGTTAATTGTAATTAGTTATTGGAATATTCAAATTGTCTTTACTTGATTAATGTGGTATTTATTGAGGGTTCGCCTACCAAGAAGGGAAAGGTAGGTACCCGCGCTATCCGAAATTGGGTCGTGACAAGTTTGTATCAGAGCCCAGGTTACCAATCTACTAGGTACAAGAGCGAATGTGTAATGGAGTCTCATGGAATGGTACGGAGATGCCCTGTACCCATCCGCGAGAGGCTATTAGACATCGTAGGAAAAACTCCTTTCATTCCTTCTATTCATGCTACTTCGGTCAAATTGGTATCTCGGCGAGTCCAATTGGTATCTAGATGAATCCAATTAGTATCTGTGTATCCTTATTTTATCCTCTCTCGAATGATGATCACTCGTCCTCATGAGTTTGATCTCATACATTATGTGGTGTTATAGTATGAGAGGTGTCATCTCGGTTCAGATGCGCGGCCTAGTTTAGTTCTAGCTTGGGAAGAAGGTTTCGACTTCGATAAGGTTTATGATAGTATACGTGGCATGGGTGAACTTAGGGCAGACAATGATTTCGCAATGGTTAAGTTTTTAGTATTGGTATGCGAGGATGAGTGTGAGTTCGCTAGGGATTACCAGATTCGACGAGTATAGTGATTGCGTGCGCTAGATAAGAGAAGTTGAGAATAAGTACTAAAAGGATGATATTGTGAGAGAGCATAAAGAGTCCGAATTCTTAAGGGGATGGGTATTGATACTTGGATAGAAGATTTTTTAGCACTAAGAAGGAAATAATTGGTATTGAGCATGCTTATGAGAATGTGTTTCTGACTGTTATAAGAGTGGATTCCGTATTCTAGTGCGATGAACCGAGTTGGATTCTGATGTGATTGTATGTTAAGTGGTTCGTAAGCCCTTTCGGATAAAGGTGTGTCTTCGGACTTTTGCGTTTAAAGAGATGATAAGGATTTTATGGAATCAAGGTTTAGTAGTTTGAGGGTGATGTTACGGATAGGCATGGTAGACGTGCAAAAGGATTCAGTGTCGAGATTTATGAAAGTGGTTACGTTGTGGGCCTATGATAATTGATAGTTAATTGAAAGGATGAGTTTAGGGTTGTACGAGAGTGAGATTCTAGTAACCAAGCAACTGTTAAGAGTTATGTCCAGTATCGGATTGAGGCTGAGAGCCTTTGTACTTGTTGTGTAGCTTCAGTGAGTTTTATTATTTATCAGTGTTGTTATCCGGTTGAGTTGATGGTATAGTCGCTTGAATGGTTAGGTGTGTTAGGGTTCGACAATGGAGACGTTCTAATTTAGTGAATCGGAGATGAGGCTTAAACCTATTCAAGTTATATGGATCATTTTGGAATTCACAATTAGGAATGGAATAAGGGAACCTTGGTAGAGGAAAGTGGGTCATTGTAGGCCAAGTATGTGCTTCGTCGGATTTAGAGGTTAGTCGGTTTAGACTTCGATGCGTTGAAAGGAAACTCTAATGTGTAAAGTGTATGGTGTGATTCTATCTCCAAGGTTGGTTCGGCAGTGTGCAAGACTTATGATTTTGCCGTAATTGATTTAGTGGATTCGAGAATTGGTTAGTGTTGTTCGAGTGTTGGAAAGAATGAGGTGCATCCTTGGAAGTACTTGAGTCTACTTAAATTGTGGTATTGTGGTCTAGCATGGAATAAAAGAGCTTGTGATTGTTGCGTGATTTTGAGGAAGCAGTCTACAGAATAGGTAAGTGATAAGAAGTTGTGACCAGTGGCTAAGTGAGAAGTAAGATTTCAGGTCCCGAGAGGTTGAGTTTATCGTAAGTGCGTTGTATGTACCCCTTGGACAGTTTCATAGTACTTTATGGTGGACGAGTTAGCGTGAGTTTAAGAGAAAGGATTTGTAGAAATTCTTAGTATGTTATGGCTATCAATGTTTCCAATATGGGATCGTGTTGTGCTAAGTGTTTTACGTTATGAACAAAATTGACGGAATGACTCCGAATATTATGGGTCCAAAGTGATTATGCTTGTTAGCACCAGGGATTGTGAGATTTTGATGCTTTCAGAAGTATTATGGGTTATTGAGGTATTGCAATGAAAAGTTTGGTAGTTAAAAGATTGATTTATGAGTACATATGTCCTTAGTGTCAGAAAATTCGAGTTGTACCGGGTATGCGTATTGAGTAATGTTAAGGAATTTGAGGTTGCATTCGCCAGATTTAGTTATCCGGTATTTCAGTTTTTAAAGCCGAGAGCGGTAACTTATGGTTTGCTATGCGCAGTAAGAATGTGATGGGTTTCGGATCTTGGAATCAGTTTGTGTGGTTGTTGATATATTCTTAAATGGTGCGTTCATTGTGGGTCATTAGGGTTTGAATGAAAATGGTTAAATTAAGGTTGTAACTCCAAGAGTACTTATGGGTTCCAAGTAAATCAGTTTAATAGATGTGATAAGGAATGCCTGATTTTTGAGGTTTGTTATTAGTAGTCCTTGTAGTATCTCACCAGAGTCAACCTTTCGGTTAGTACAATGGGTTGTAATGATAATGGTTGTGCTTCAGAGAGTTTCTAGGATTGTGATAAGGCTCCGTTCTGATCATTGAATGTTGGCAGATCTTGCTCTATGCAGTACTCAATGGTAAGTTCCTAGATAAGTGATTTGAAGAGTTAAGAAGACTAAAGACTGCCCAAGTTAGCTACGAGAAAGATAAGTTTTGATAAAATAGCTTAGAGTTTTCTGGAAGATTTAGGGTTCTCTTTTGGGAAGAGTAAGTCATGGTTTCGGTTTGTATCGTGTACTTCTAAGAAATTGTGATTTAAGGAATGACTTGAAAAAAAAGGGTGAAACAAAAGGATTAGCTAGCTCAGAATATCTTTACCAGTTCAGAGAGTACTATGCTTTGGTTATGTCTAAAGGTTTGTGCTATTCGATTAATGTATGTGAAGTGATTTCCTTGGTTACCGTAAGATTCTCCTACTCTCATCCTTCACTCGAGGACGAGCGATTGTTTAATTGGTATCTGATGTAACGGCCCGTTTTGTCGTTATCGTGATACTTCAGTTTTTTCCCTCGTTGACCCGTTTCTGAGTCTCGTTAGAACTATTTTGACCCGAGAAGATAATTTACATGACTTCCTAGGCATCGTTTTGGGCTTTGGAATGTTTTCTAGAAAAATTTAGCTTTTAGCGAAAATCGTAGACCGGGAGTTGACTTTTGGGTGAACGGATTTTTTTTCAAAAATGCGTCGATTCTTAGAGGTCCGGATGACCATTTGTCATTGATTGGTGGATTCGGTTCGGTTCCTAATGCACTCAGTTGCGTTTTGGCAGGTATAGATTTATAGGACACTGTATCTGCTCAGTAGGATTTACTCGTATCAGCTTGTTGGTGAGCCCCATCTTATTCGGGGTGTTATCCTTATTTATTTTCATGTCACGTTTAGTAAGTTAAGGTATGCTGGGGCCCTTGTCCCAGCGAATATGTTTTACAGTTCAGATTCATGATAGAGGTTTCATAGACTAGACAGGCAGTTATGTCAATACTTGGAGTTGTGTAGTCATCTTTGGCTCAGTTTATGATATTTCCGCATTCACTTTTTAGAGAAGTATTTTATTTAATATATTATGACTTCTCATGTTTTGTTAAGTTTCATCATGTTTCATATTATATCCTGCTCATATTTATGCCCCATGTTGATTCAACAAGCCATGTGGTTCGCTTAGTCACATGTAGTCAGGCACCGAGTGCCGTGTTACGCCCAAGCTATGATTCGGGGTGTGACAGAATGATGCAAGTTTGACTAAAAAATAACACGCTTAAATAGAAACCCAACAACATAAATAACTTAAAGCTAAACAAAAATGGAGTTCAAGCACTTTTCAACCACTAAAATGACAATCTGAAGTTTTGCTTATCATTAATGTATTGAGCCTACCTTATTAATCGCACAAAAATAAGTAGGGTTGTATATAAAATATTGAAGTTTCGGAATCCCGAAGCATGATTAATCTATGGCTAAAGTACGGAAAAAGTGTAAAGAAAGAGGTGTTTAACCAAAAAAAAAAAAAGGAAAAAAAATGGGGGACTCCTTTGACGCAATAATTTACTGGGTTAAAGGACTTAACCTTGTCGTTACGGTTAGTCCTTTAACGTCGTAAATTACTGCGTTAAAGACACTTCAGTAACATTTTTTTGTTGTTGGGGGACTTTGGTTCAAAATGTTTTTTTTTGGGTCATTTTGGTTCCAGACTCCCCTCACGGCACAAATGGGAATTTGGGTCGTGACACTTTATTTTGGCCAGTTCACCGTCTCAATAATTATCATTAAATTACTATTTGCTATTAAGACCTTAAAGTTTTAAATATAAATAAAATATAAAATCAAAAAGTCAAATCAAACTAACCTAAACCCAACCAATAGCCTTCTGGGATGTTTGGTTTGGTTTGATTTTAAGTATTAAAAATATGACTTAATTAATTTAGTATTGATTTTAACCAAAAATCAATCAAACGAAAGTACCGAATCATGAACATTGCTAACAATGATAATGCCACTAATTGACCAAATTGAAATCAATAACCTTGTGTAGTGTTGGGTGTGATTCAATTTTAACTGTAAAAATTTGACTAAATTAATTTAGTTTTTTTTTTTTTTTAAAGCTTTGGATAATCTGACAATCTGAATAGATCCACACTATTCGGATGGTCGGAATTCAGATTTTGGATATTTTTTCTGGATAAGGGTTATGTTTTTAAAAAATTGGATATACAGATTGGATACAGATTGCTACAATTTTAAATCAATCTGACCCAAAATCTAAAATACATGGATATATATAAAAGGTAACACTTTCATTTTAGATTATTAGGCATTTGCTTGGGATTTCAATTTATTTTGTTGATGATTTCAATCTATTCTGTTGATGATTTTCTTAATGAACTTTATTATACCTTGGTTGATGAAGATCATGAAATAGGTGCCTCAATAACAAGCAGGTATAATTTGTAAAAATAGCATTTTCGCTGTCTGTGGGGATCGAACCCATGACCACGTGGTTAAAAGCCACGCGCTCTGCCGCTGAGCTAAGACGGCTTGATGACCCTTATAGTCAACCAATTAATTAATCAGTTATCTATGCAGTATTAAATCCAAATCATTATCATCTAAAAGAATTAATCCTATCTACACTGAAATAAAAACACTTTGGAGTCGGTTGATTGCTAGCTAGAAAGTGAATTACTCATATATTAGAATGAAGGCTAAAGTCATAAGCGACCGCCTAGAGTTGTTTGCATCTTTAATTTTGACACTTCAACAAAAAAAATTCCTATTAGACACTCCAACTATATCAAATATATATACCTAATTAATCACCTCACACTGATTTGGCACAACAAGTGAAATGCACATGCTATTGAGCTCATGCCACTGTTTTAATTTCTTTTGCTTTGTAGATTTTTTTTTTTTTTTTTTTAATAAAAAAAATCCCTTTCTTCTTTATCATTTATTTTTGTTTTCATACCCCCTTCTCCATGAAAATCTATTTAATCATTTTTATCTGCCGTTAAATTACTCATTAGATTTGTCATGTATCTTGTATTTTTGTTAAACAATTCGCTTATTATATATAAATAATTTATCTAGAACTCATTAAATTTCTTTTTCTAGAATCTACTTTAAACTCAAAATTTTATCTTCATTTATGATACTTTATAAAAGGTGGCAAGTTTAAAACGGCCCAGAGGTATTATGTCTAAACAAAAAGCAAGAATCAACTTTTATATATATATATATATATATATATATATATATATAGAGAGAGAGAGAGAGAGAGAGAGAGAGAGAGAGAGAGAGAGGAAGTAATTTAATTATTAAAAGATTACTAGCCTATTTGAACCACTATATATATATATATCATTTGTAATTTTTAGCAAGTAATTTAAATATTATAGATTTATTATTTAAAGATTTACTAGCCTTATTTTAGCTAACACCATAATTCATATTTTTGTTCAAGCCTATATAAGAGTCCTAAATGACATCAACAATTCATACTTTCATATCATACAAGAGTACTTTCATATCATACAAAAGTACAATAGTGAAAAAAACATGAAGAGTTGCATTATGTTGTTTCTTTTCTCCATGTCAATATTTTTCACTTTGTTTGACCCTTTGCTAGGTATGATTTCTTCTTCAATGCATATGCAAATGTTTTTTTCTACAAGTATGTCTTTGAATGTTTATTGTCATCATTCATCTTTTTAGGCGTATTGATTAATACGATCTCATTCTTTTATGTCAGGTCAGCAGTTTTGCCCTGGAACCTTCACGGCTAATGACACATGTGCTAACATTAGTTGTGGCAATCTGGCTCTATTTCACTGGCCAGCAAGTAAGATGCCTCATAGTTGTACTTGTGCTGCTGCAGGAAGCAATCAAAGCCTTTGTACATGCCAAATAGTTTGTTAAGCAAATTAATGGAAAAAAGTGGTTATTATTGATGTTGATTGATGAGTAATCATACATTTGAATTGAGTTATTTAAAATAAAAAGAAAAAATAGTTCTTTCTATGATATATATATTTGTACTATTCTACAAGTGTGAAATTTGAAAGTTAAAAGTTGAAAGACCAAAATAGCAATCAAAAGTTGAACGATAATTTTTCCCTTCAAACAAGCATTATCGAAAGAATATTTTTGTGAAAGAAAAATATACAAATATTCATTGTATAAAGATAACAAAAAAAAAAAAAATAGAGAAAGTGGAATGTGGGTTGCAACAAATATGGGACAGTTCGGATGGTTAGCCTTAAATAAGATAATTTAAACCTTTAATAAGATCATTTATCACCAAAGACTTTTATTTCTTAGGAAATATGTGCTAAAGCTCAATCAATAGTTGAACACCCAATTACAAAGAATAAGAAAGACGCATGTCAAAAAAAGGAATGATTAATTATATAAGTCGTTACTATCCCATATATCAACATACATTGTTACATCTTTAATTTAAAAATAAAATGATAAGGAATACATGAGGCTAATAATTTCATCAATTCAAGAAAGTCATTAGGTAACCACCTAAATTATCAATAAAATTATCTCATTTAGGGGAGGAAATGATCCACTTTCCATAAACATTTCCATTACCATTTAGA
Organism: Lycium ferocissimum; assembly: GCF_029784015.1. Classification (NCBI taxonomy): domain Eukaryota; kingdom Viridiplantae; phylum Streptophyta; class Magnoliopsida; order Solanales; family Solanaceae; genus Lycium; species Lycium ferocissimum. The sequence goes on from NC_081344.1 coordinate 64,254,189, forward strand.
TCAATACACAAACCATAAAACATTACCATTACAAAATTTACTTTCGATCAATTTCACTTTATCTCACAGTCATTATTTAGATCAGTAAAGGAATGAGTTGTAGCTAGAAGGTAATATAGGAACTTTCTTAGAAAATATAGAGAAATACAACTAAAATTGCAGTTCTTACAGGTAGGTTAATTTCTTATTTATATACTACTAAAATCATGAATTAGCCATGGAAATATTTTGTAGCTAAACTACAAATTTGTCATTAGTCTTATTTAGCAACGGATTAGTGACGGGCTATCATAACATTCTGTTGGCTAAGAGACAATTAGTGATAGATTAGTGAGAAAGTTCATAGCTAATTCAAGTTCTTTTCGTCCTATTGGTATTCAAATATAATAGTATGTAGGATGGCAAGTGCTTCACACACTTGATTAAAGGTCTCGGGTTCAAGTTTTGAGAATTGAATCACCTTTGGTAGAGAGCGTTTCACCTCTAAAGCGATGCTTCTGACTCAAAATTAGTTGGATCTCAAAGTGGGTATCAAATACCGTGCAGAAAACAAAAAAAATTCCTATGATTATTCATATAATTATATATATATTTTTTTTCAAGTTTCAATTAAAATACACGTCCTATTGTTTTGTTTTTTTTCCTTTAATAATGTTACAACTCAACTATTGATTTAAGAGTTAACGCTCCATTTTGATTTCCAAGACTTTGTACATGTCTATTTAGATTTAAGAAACCCACGACCACGTGGTTAAAGTCCATGCACTCTACCACTGAGCTAAGACAGCTTCTATGCTTTTTATTTATACACGACATTTGAATATAATATTAATACGCATGATAAAAGTCCAATCAAAACACTTAAATGACTTACTCCAAGATCTTATACTTTTACAACATAAAAAGACACAAGACGTATAGTTTGTTCGAAATATACACAACATAGAAGCAAGGTCAGACCATCTTCATAAAATATGTCACGACCCGCTATTAAAATCTACATAAGCAGACATTAAAATGTTTAGAGGGTGTTTCGCTAAGTTAATAAGCTGGTCAAATTGGTTTATAAATATCTTTTTGCTTATTTATGCTTTCGGTAAACACAAATGTGGTTATAAGTCAAGTGTTTATAATTTAAATGACATGTTTATTCAAAGTTTCAATACCTCTATCCAGCTATGTAATATTAATCAATTCAGTTTTTTCTTTATTTCTTTTTTTGTAAAGATTGCCCATTAGGGTTCTATTAATAAGGCAAATGATACATAGGAGAGGAGAACTCCTCGACTAATCTAAAAATGACCTATTAACAGAAGATAAAGAAAAGAGGAGGGACTCTCCCATACAGTTTGAGCTCACAAAAAAGACTAAGTATACAACTTAGTAGAAATCACAAAACAAATCATCACGGATCAAAGGTGAAAGACCCTTTCCTAACTCGAATCCGCAAATTTGGAATATCCCTTTTGTCGTTCTTCATTGTGGATATATTCTTTTGCGGAAAGCTTGTAGCTTCAGTGAAGAATGAGTCACATATGGTGCTTTCTGCCAAATTAGCACAACATAAACTTTGCCGAGCCAAATTTAAGTTATATTGCGCTGTTAAATGTTGAAAGGAAAAAGTTAAAGACCACAAATTTGAGGGTCGTTTGTGTGAATGACCTTAGGATATTCCAGTACATTGTTTATGAATTATGGTTTGCCCATTTGGTAAGATTGTGTAAGAGTTGGAAAAGTTCTGATAGTTTTCACAAATTATAGAGTTTTCATATTTATGAAAAAAAAAATACAATATAAGAAATTCAAAGTACATGTCAAAACACAATTTTAACTTCAAATCAATCTGATTTCAAATCATGTCCAAATAGGCTCATAAAGTGAATGACAGTTTGCTACTACATTAATTTTACCTAGACGATAAAAAACAATAATGCACTTGCTGCAGTCTTTTATGAATGCAGAGTTTCAGGTTGGATATGCTTCCATCTCTCATGGCTGATAGTCACCATCAGTATAGCTTTGAGTTTCCAGGGTGAGCACGAGACGTTCACTGCCTTGAAGACTCCTCTAATTATGTCTTACTTTTCCCTTTCTGAGACATAGATAGATTTGATGTATTTTTATATTCCAGACTTACATATTTTTCATTAGATGCTCTTGTATGGATTAGACCAGACCCTGGGGGTATTTTCTTATTTTCGCACTATTTCTATTATAGTATCGTAAGACTTATGTGATTATTCTCTTCCATTTAAATTGATTTATTTATTTATGTCTTTACTTTCTTTGGGCTGAGGGTTCGCTCACCGAGGTGGGAAAGGTAAGTGCCCGCACGGCTTAGCCAAATTGGGTCATGACAAGTTGGTATCCGAGCCCTAGGTTACCCAGTCTATAATACAAGAGAGTGTCTAGTAGAGTCTCATGGATCAGTACGATGAGCTCCGTACTTATTTGCGAGAGGCTATAGGATATCTAGAAAATCTCACTTTCTTTCATTATTTCATGCTACTTTATTCTAATTGGTATCTGGAAAAATCAAATTGGTATCTGACTCTTATCTATTCTCTCACAGATGGTGAGGACTCAAGCTACTGTAGCCCGAGGTCAAGCGCCAGAGCCTGCAATCGCGGCTGGCACCAAAGGGCGTGCGACTGCCAGAGGGCGCGGCAGAGCTAGAGGCCGCGGGGCAGCCCCAGCCCGGGATAGGGATCCTGTAATAGGACAGCGGTATGAGAGATCTCCGTCTCCAGAGCCTAAGTATCTGCATGATCGAGACCAAGCCGTAAAGGAGGGTGTGGCCCCAGCATGGACACAGCCTGAGTTTATTTCTGATCAGGCTATGCAGGATACTATGGCCAGAGTCTTACTTCATTTAGATGCCCAGCACGCTGTCGTTGCTATTACTACTCCTGACGGAGGTTCACAGACCTGAGTTGGGGCGCAGACCCTTGAGCAGAGATCTACTCGGGTAGCACACCCCGCTGCAGCTATGGCTCCCCGTATTGATGCGGTACGCGCTCCTGGTGATTATCTTAGGCCCATGCAGGGCGCTATTATGACCGTGTCTAATCAGGACCTTGTTGGAAGGATCAGGAAGTTAGAGCCGCCGAGGTTTTCGGGCACTTCTTCTGAAGACGCTTATAAGTTCATCCTGGAAATGCATGAGTTGTTGCATAGGATGGGGACCGTGGAGACCCATGGAGTTGACTATGTGTCCTACTAGTTTCGCGACAACGTGAAGACTTGGTGGAGGTATATTATTGCTTACAGACCTAAGGGTTCCCCTTTCCTGACTTGGACTCAGTTCTACTGGGTCTTCCTTAAAATGTATGAGCCTTGGTCTTTGAGAGAGACGCGTAGGAAGGAGTTTCTACATCATCAACAGCGGGGTATGTCAGTGGAGGCCTATGTGACCCATTGTTTGTATCTGGCCCGTTATTCCATTCCTTTGATCCCTACGGAGGCTAACAGGATCAGGCATTTTGTTGGTGGACTAATTGGTTATCTTCAGCTTTCTTGTCTTCAGATGGAGGCTATGAGGGCTTCTTTCCAAAGACATCGTCAAGCATGCTTCTTCGGTTGAGGGCGCTAAGGCTCGTGCGTTTGGTGATAGTGCCAAGAGACTGCATCATACTGGGAGTTATGAAGGTTCTAATTCGAGGGGTGCCGGTCAGCCATCTAGGCAGTATCAGCCATATTTTGGCCGCCCTGTGCATTCACCTTTGCAGGCTTTCCCAAGTGAACCACCCAGACAGAGAGCTTCTAAGATTTCATTTTCTCGACCGGTAGATAGGGTTATTTCATCCGGGTCCTCAGCTTCAGTTTATCAGCCTCCGACTTCTTTGACCTATTATGCTTGTGGGGAGGTTAAGCATGTTTCTAGGAGATGTCCCAGACCCAGGCGTGATTATCAGCCACCGAGGACCCCGACATTATCTGGTGGGTGAGGTGGTGCTTCTCAGAGGAGCGGTGCTCAGTCAGGCCGCGATGGTTCTCATAGTTCTAGAGGTGGATTCCAGGCAGTTAGAGGTGGTTCCCAGAGTGCGAGAGGGGGATCTTAGACTGGACGTAGTGGGCCCATTGTTACTCATTTTCGAGTAGGCCCGAGGCAGAGGCCTCAAATGCTGTGATTTCAAGTACCATTTTTGTACGTCATAAAGTAGCACCTGTGTTGTTTGATTCTGGATCCACTTATTCGTATGTGTCTGCATATCATGCCGTTGGTTGAGATTTGCTTTGTGATAGCATAGATATACTTGTTTATGTGTCTACTCCGGTTGGAGATTCTGTTATTGTGGATCACGTTTATCGGTCATGTTTGGTTACTTTTATGGGGTATGACACTTGGGTAGATTTGATAATTCTTGATATGGTGGACTTTGATATTATCTTGGGTATGTCCTAACTTTCTCCTTATCACGCGATCTTAGATTGTCACGCCAAGACAATTACCTTAGCCATGCCGGGCATTCCTAGGCTTGAGTGGAGGGGTACTCTTAGTCCCGCTCCAAAGAAGATCATTCCTTCCTTCAGGCGAAGAAGTTAGTAAATAAGGGGTGTTTAGCCTATCTGGCTCATGTGCGTGACACGACTGTTGCATCTCCATTCCTTGACTCTTTCGTGATTGTGTTTATTGATGATATCTTAGTGTATTCCAAGAGTAAAGAGGAGCATGAGAGCCATCTTCTTACTGTTTATGGATTGTTGAAGAAGCATAGCTCGTTTACTAAGTTTTTGATGTGTGAGTTTTGGTTAGAGTCCATAGCATTCTTGGGCCATGTTGTGTCTAAGGAGGGATTATGGTTGACCCACAGAAGATTGAGTTTGTGAGAGGTTGGGCGAGGCCCACTACTGTTACTAAGGTTCGTAATTTTGTGGGTTTCGCCAGCTACTACCGGCGCTTTATGAAGGGTTTGTTGTTATTGCTTTGTCCTTGACCAGATTGACTCAGAAGGATGTTCTCTTTCTGTGACCCGATCAGATGATTGTGAGGAGAGCTTTCAAAAGCTCAAGCTTCTTTTGACTTCAGCCCCGATTTTAGCTTTACCCATGGAGGGTAAGGATTTCACAGTCTATTGTGATGTCTCCCATATGGATTTGGGTGTTGTGCTAATGAAAGAGGGTAGAATGATAGCTTATGCTTCCCGTCAGTTGAAGATTCATGAGAAGAATTATCCTACCCATAATTTAGAGCTATTGGCCATCATCCTTGCTTTGAAGATTTGGAGGCATTATTTGTATAGTGTCCATTATGAGGTTTTCACCGATCACCGTAGTCTTCAGCATCTGTTTATCTTAATTCCAGGCAGCGCTGATGGATGGAGCTGCTGAAAGACTATAACATCTCTTTCTTTATCATCCCGGGAAAGCCAATGTTGTTGCCGATGCCTTGAGTCGCAAAGCAGTGAGTATGGGGAGTTTAGCTCGTTTGATTATTTCCGAGCGTTCGTTGGCCATGGAGGTTCAGACTCTGGCCAACAGTTTCATTCGCCTTGATATTTCAGCCCCAGGCAGGGTTTTGGCTTGTGTAGAGGTGAGGTCATCTTTATTGGACTAAATCCGGACTCATCAGTTTAAGGATGCTCAGTTGAGAAAGATTCGAGATAGAGTCTTGAGGGGTAAGGCCAAGGAGGACGTGATTGGTTCTGAGGGCATTTTGAGGATTAAGGGATGTGTGTGCGTTCCTCGTGTCGGAGATTTGATTCAGTTGATCTTGTCTGAGCCTCATAGCTGTCGCCATTCCATTCATCGGGGGGCAACTAAGATGTATCGTGATTTGAGACCGCACTATTGGTGGCGTCGAATGAAAAGAGATATAGTTAATTTCGTGGCTAAGTGTGAAAATCGTCAGCAGGTAAAATATGAGCACAAGAGACCCGGTGGTGTACTTCAGAGGATGCCCATTCTGGAGTGAAAGTGAGAGAAGATTGCCATGGATTTTGTGATGGGTCTACCGAAGACCCTGGGCAAGTTTGATTCTATTTGGGTGATAGTTGATCGGTTGACTAAGTCCGCTCACTTTGTTCCGGTTCAGATTTCTTATATCGCGAAGAAGTTAGTCAAGTTGTATATTCGGGATATTATGAGATTGCATGGGGTTCCTATTTATGTTGTATCTGATCGGGGTACTATCTTCACTTCCTGATTCTGGAGGGCTTCATGCGGAGTTGGGTACCCGATTGGATCTTAGTATAGCTTTTCATCCCCAGATCGATAGATAGTCCGAGCGGACCATTCAGGTGCTCGAGGACATGTTGAGAGTGTGTGTTATTGATTTTAGCAGTCATTGGGACCAGCACTACCATTGGCAGAGTTTGCGTACATTAACAGTTATCATTAGAGTTTTGGCATGGCGCCTTTTGAGGCTTTATATGATAGGAGGTGGAGTCTCCAGTTGGCCGGTTTGATGGGTTCGAGGTTGTACCTTGGGGTACGAATCTGTTGAGAGAATCCCTTAATAGAGTGAGAGTTATTCAGGCCAAGCTTTTGGCAGCTCAGAGTTGACAGAAGATGTATACGGACTGAAAGGTTTAAGACTAGAGTTTGTTGTTGGTGACCAGGTTCTATTGAAGGTTTCACTCATGAAGGGTGTCATGAGGTTCGGGAAGAGGGTCAAGTTGAGCCCCAGGTATATTGGCCCATTTGAGATTTTAGACCGTGTGGGCGATGTAGCCTATGAGTTGGCATTGCCGCCAGGCTTGGCGGAAGTTTATCCGACGTTTCATGTTTCGATGCTAAAGAAGTACCATGCTGCCGGTACTTACATTGTTCGTTGGGATTTGATATTACTTGATGAGAATTTGACTTATGAGGAGGAGCCTATTGCGATTTTGGATAGGCTGGTTCGGAAGTTGAGGTTGAAGGAGATTGCTTCTGTGAAGGTGCAATGGTAGCATCGTCCTGTTGAGGGTTAGTGTCTATTTAATGTGCTTTTAGTGTTTTTCAGGTAATAGAGTAGATTTAGAATGAAAACAGTTAAAGTGTAGCAGTTGGCCGTAATCTCAATATATGGACTGTATTCTCAAATGCGGGCCGTATTCCATGGGCGTATTTAAAGATAAGCAGACCAGAAAGACATGCTGAGAAGATGGTGAAATACGAATAACTTTTACGGACCGTATTCCACTTTACAGTCCGTATTTCAAAGCATATTTAATCATTTAGACACTTGATAGAAAGGTGAAGTTTTGCAAGTTGAAAGACGATCAAGCAGAAGACGGATCATAAATCAAAATACGGTCCGTATTCTAGGAGGTTGCAGTTGCCCATATTTTGAAGGAAACCCAGGCGTAAACTGGTTTACGGTCCGTATTGTGAAATATGGACCGTACTTTGTACCGACGGAGACCAAAGTGTAAATCTATACTTTTACGTTTTCAGAACCTATAAATAGCCCATTGCGGGGTTTTTATTGTTATCAGTTAATATATTTTCGTCTCTTGGCTTAGAACAACAATTACTCTCTAGTTTTTGGGGATTCAAACATCAATTCAAGTATTATCAATTCCTCTTTCCTTTCAAAGTAAGCAATTATGAATTCTTCAATTTCTTATTTCTTGTTCTTTGTCATGAGTAGCTAAATACCCTTACTAGGGTTGTGAACCCAATGATGGGTGTTTTGTGATTGGGTTTGGTGATTGATATACACATAATGGATTATTAGGTTTTATTTATTCTTCATTCTTCATTCATAATTAATGGTTGCAAACATTGATTAAAGCCAGAAACCTTAATTTATTTGGGAAAATAATTAGGGTTGGTAAGAATAAATAACAAGGTCTCAAAGCTTTAAACTTTATTTAATAAATTCACTTAGGAATAAGAAGAATTTACTTGGCATAGTTAATCGTTCTTCATATCACTTTCTTAGATTTGGGAAAATCATAGAAAGAAATAATCCTTATTTATTGGGAAATAGTAGAGATTCACATAGAGGTTAAGTGCATTCATATAACAATCCATTAGAAGTATATCAAGATCAATACCCATGATCATAAACTTTATCTAAAGGGAACACAACCTTGGTTTCTTTTACCCTAAATTACACTCCAAAGAAATTAGTTACCCATTAGTCCTAAACAACTAGCTTTTACCAAAATCATCGGATTAAGACATTAGACCTAAATTAAGTATTCTACGACTTTAGTAACCTTTTCACACCATATTCCCTGTGAGATTCGACCCCAACCTAGTTGGGTTACTATATTTGATATCATCCGCTTTACGCTAATAAAAGGTGTAATTTGAGCGTATCAAATTTTGGCACCGTTGCCGGGGAATACGATTTTGAAATTACTAAATAGTGTTTGCTTTGATTAAAGTCTTTTGCTTATTCCATCACACCTTGTTTGCTATTCCTTGTAAACCAGGAGAACATGAATCAGAATCAGCAAAAACAACGTGCTAGTAACCAGGGGAATCGATTGAATAATCAGGCGAATGAATCAGATAAAGAGAATGTTTTCGCTGATCTTATTCCAGAGGAGGACTATGCATCTTCTATTGTTCATCCTCGAGTTGGAGCTGCAAGCGTAAAAATTGACTCCTCTCTATACTAGTTGTTGAAGCTTAGGGGCTACTTTCGGAACTCTACCGAGAATGACCTTCAACATCATTTGCAGAATTTTGTGGATGTGTGTGCTAATCACATCCAAAATAACGTTTTACAATATGCTATTCGGCTGAGGTTATTCAAATATTCCTTAGCTGGAGATGCAAGAGCATGGTTTGAGAAGTTGCCCCAGAATTCTATTACTACATGGGCAGAGATGTAGCAGTCTTTCTCAAGAAATGGTACCCTTCTAGCAAGAAAGATGAGATTTGTGACAAGATCTATGAATTTAAGCAGCGACCAGGGTAATAGTTATATGAAGCTTGGGAGAGATACTTCCCGGACGTCGATACTTTCGTCCGGAGTACATGTGTACATTGCATTGCATTGGCATTCTTACATTATTGCATTCCATCTTAGTTTATATTGTGACAATCCGGTGTTTTACTTGTACTATTGATTTCGGATTGGATATATATTGAGACTTGGCATACTAGGATTTAGATACTTCAACCTAGATGATGACGGATGTTCGTTTCTAATTGTGTTTGACTTATACTTGTTGATTTATTTGCCTATCCTACTTTGTTGTATGAATTATGTTAGTCATACTTAGTTGGCCGATGATACCTACCAGTACTGTAGTTTTGTACTGAGTTGCACTTGTTGCATTCTTTTATGAATGTAGAGTTCCAAGTTGGATCTGCTTCTATCTTTCGTGGCTGATAGTTGCCATCAGTACAACTTTGAGTTTCCAAGGTGAGCATGAGAGGTTCGCTGCCTTGAAGACTCCTCTTATTATGTCTTACTTTTCCCATTCGGAGACATAGACAAATTTGATGTATTTTTATATTCCAGACTTGTATACTTTTCTTTAGATGCTCTTGTATGGATTAGACCAGACCCTGGGGTATTTCCTCACTATTTCTATTATAGTATCGTAAGACTTACGTGATTATTCTCTTCTGCTTAAATTGATTTATTTATTTATGTCTTCACTTTCGTAGGGTTGCGCGTTTGTTTATCGAGGTAGGAAAGGTTAGTGCCCGCACGGCTTAGCCAAATTGGGTCGTGACAGAGGCTCACAATTTCAGGTATGCCGTTCATCCAGGTTCCACTAAGATGTATCATGATCTTAAAGAGATTTATTGGTGGAATGGTATGAAGAGGAATGTATGGACTTTGTGGCTAAGTGTCTGAACTGTCAGCAAGTGAAAGCCGAACAACAGAGGCCTGGTGGCTTGGCTCAGAATATTGATATTCCTGTTTGGAAATGAAAAATGATCAATATGGACTTTTTATTAGGTCTACCTTTTCATCTAGGAGACATGACTCTATTTGGATGATCGTTGACCGGCTTACTAAGTCCGCGCACTTTTTGCCAGTTAAGACCACTGATTCAGCAGAAGATTATGCCAAGTTGTATGTTAATGAAATTATCAGATTGCATGGGACTTCAGTGTCTATTATTTTAGATCGTGGTGCCCAATTCACGGTCCATTTCTGAAAACCCTGTCAGCAGGGATTGGGTACCAAAGTAAATCTCAACATAAATTTTCATCCGCAGACAGATGGTCAGGCAGAGCGTACTATTCATACTCTTGAAGACATGTTGAGAGCATGAGTCCTAGATTTCAAAGGTAATTGGGATGATCACTTGCCCCTCATTGAGATTGCTTATAATAACAGTTATCATGCTAGCATTGGGATGGCACCGTTCTGAAGCTCTGTATGGGCGAAGGTGTAGATCACTAATTGGTTGGTTCGAAGTTGGTAAAGTAGAGTTGTTAGGATCAGATTTGGTCTATCAGGCTATGGCAAAAGTCAAGTTGATTCAAGAGCGTTTGAAAATGGCTCAGAGTCACCAGAAGTCTTACACAAATGTGATGCGAAGGGACTTAGAATTTCAAGCTAATGACTGGGTGTTCCTTAAGGTTTCGCCTATGAAGGGTGTTATGAGATTCGACATGAAAGGAAAACTCAGTCCCATATATATTGAGAGTTACAGAATTCTTTGAAAGGTCAGTCAAGTGGCTTATGAACTTGAGTTTCCCCAAGAGTTGGCTGTTGTTCATCCAGTGTTTCATGTATCCATGTTGAGAAAGTGTGTAGGAGACCCGTCGTTGGTTGTTCCTACTAATACTATAACAGTTAAGGATGGCCCCACCTATGAAGAAATCCCCGTAGCCATTCTTGATCGTTAAGTTCTCAAGTTGAGAACTAAGAAAGTTGCCTCGGTTAAAGTTTTATGGAGGAGTCAGAAAGTTGAAGAGGCTACATGGGAAGCTGAAGAGGACATGGAATCCAGATATCCCCATTTATTTGAAGAGTGAGTAGAGAACGCTCAAGGTAACCTTCCATAGTCATGTCATGTCTTGTGTTTCACGCTCATGTATCAAATATTCATGTTCCCATGTAACCATGTCATGTTAATTCAGTCTCCATGTTTCACATGATATTTCCTTCACGTTTATGTATTCAAGCCATGTCTAGCCATATCCCTAACCACGACCCATCATTCGAGGACGAATAATCCCAAGGGGGAGATATTGTAACACTTCGTACCCTTAAACTAGGCTATGATTCATGGTTGGGGACTTAGGCTATCAGACGACAGTGTTAAAAATTGAAATTTGGATTTCGAAGGTCAAGGTGCAGGCTGTGCTTCCAAGTACGGGCCATACTTTTACACCGCACTTGGCATGGGAAAAAATGGAGTTTCTGGAAATTGCCATCAAAGTACGGGCAAAATGTGTGGGCTGCACTTTGAAGTGTGGGACATACTTCTATCCCGTACTTTGCAGTAATTTTAACCCTGCTATTGGAATTTGCAATTTCAGGTACGGCCACGAGGTACGGTCCGTACTTCAAAGTACGGGATGTACTTTGCGCACGTACATCTCCCGCTTCATTGAAAAGTATAAATTCGAAACTTGGGTTTT
>NC_081344.1:64265781-64312443 GCF_029784015.1 Lycium ferocissimum
CACAAAAAAGACTAAGTATATAATTTAGTAGAAATCACAAAAAAATCATCCCGGATCAAAGGTGAAAGACCCTTTCCTAACTTGAATCCACAAATTTGGAATACCCCTTTTGTCATTCTTCATTGTGGATATATTCTTTTGTGGCAAGATTGTAGCTTCAGTGAAGAATGAGTCACATTTGGTGCTTTCTGCCAAATTAGCCAAACATAAACTTTGCCAAGCCAAATCTAAGTTATATTGCGTCGTTAAATGTTGAAAGGAAAAAGTTAAAGACCACAAATTTGAGGGGCGTTTGTGCGAATGACCTTAGGATATTCCAACACATTGTTTATGAATTATGGTTTACCCATTTGGTAAGATTGTGTAAAAGTTGGGAAAGTTCTGATAGTTTTCACAAATTATAGGGTTTTCATATTTATGAGAAAAAATACAACATAAGAAATTCAAAGTACATGTCCAAACACAATTTCAACTTCAAATCAATCTGATTTCAAATCATGTCCAAATTGGCTCTTAAAGTAAATGATGGTTTGCTACAACATTAATTTTACCTGGACGATAAAAAACAATAATGCACTTGCTGCATTGTTTTATGAATGCAGAGTTCCAGGTTGGATCTGCTTCCATCTCTCGTGGCTGATAGTCGCCATCAGTATAGCTTCTAGTTTCCAGGGTGAGCACGAGGCGTTCGCTGCCTTGAAAACTCCTCTTATATGTCTTACTTTTCCCATTTTGAGAAATAGATAGATTTGATGTATTTTTACTATTCTCTTGATGATTTTCTTAATGAACTTTATTATACATTGGTTGATGAAGATCATGAACTAGGTGTTGTTGCCTTTCGGTTTATGAGATTAATTTGGAACGCATACTCATACCAAATCATAAAGGTTTCCTCACTACAACAATGCCTCAATAACAAGCAGGTATAATTTGTAAAATAGCATTTTCGCCGTCTGTGGGGATCGAACCCGCTACCACGTGGTTAAAAGCCACGCGCTCTACCATTGAGCTAAGATGGCTTGATGACCCTTATAATCAACCAATTAATTAATCAATTATATGTGCATTATTAAATCCAAATCGTCTAAAATAATCAATCCTATCTACATTGAAATCAAAACACTTTGGAGTCGGTTGCTTGCTATCTAGAAAGTGAGTTACTCATATATTAGAATCAAGGTTAAAGTCATAAGCGACTGCCTAGAGTAGTTTGCATCTTTCATTTTGACACTTCAACAAAAAAAATTCCTATTAGACACTTCAACTATATCAAATATATACCTAATTAAACACCTGACACTGATTTGGCACAACAAGTGAAATGCACATGCTGTTGAGCTCATGCCACTGTTTTAATTTCTTTTGTTTGCGGTTTTTTTTTTTAATAAAAAAAACAAAATCCCTTTCTTCTTTATCATTTATTTTTGTTTACATACCCCCTTCTCCATGAAAAACTATTTAATCTTTTTTATCTGGCGCAAAATTACTCATTAGATTTTTCATTTATCTTTTATTTGTGTTAAACAATTCGCATATTATATATAAATAATTTATCTAGAAGTCATTAAATTTCTTTTTCTAGAATATAGGAAATTTAAACTCAATTTTTTTTCTTCATTTACGATACTTTATAAAAGGTGCCAAGTTTAAAAGGGCTCCGGAGGTATTCTATTTAAAGAAAAATCAAGATTCCACTTAAATAACATATAATAGATATAATATATTGGTAGGTATACTTACCAAAAATAAAATTATATAGGTAGGTACTTGATTTGCATTGTGTCTTATTTTTTAGCAAGTAATTTAATATTACAAGATATATATATATATATATATATATATATATATATATATAGGATGGGAAAGTAATTTAATTATTAAAAGATTACTGGCCAGATTTGAACTAATGCCATAATTTCATTTGTAATTTTTAGCAAGTAATTTAAATATTATAGATTTACTAGCCTTATTTTAGCTAACACCATAATTTCATATTTTTATTCAAGCCTATATAAGAGTCCTAAATGACATCAACAATTCATACTTTCATATCATAGAAAAGTAAAATAGTGAAAAAAACATGAAGAGTTGCATTATGTTATTTCTTTTCTCTATGGCAATATTTTTCACTTTGTTTGACCCTTCGCTAGGTATGATTTCTTCTTCAATGCATATGCAATTTTTTTTCTACAAGTATGTCTTTGAATGTTTATTGTCATCATTCATCTTTTTAGGCGTATTGATTAATACGTTCTTATTCTTTTATGTCAGGTCAGCAGTTTTGCCCTGGAACCTTCACGGCTAATGACACATGTGCTAACATTAGTTGTGGCAATCTGCTCTATTTCACTGCCAAGTAAGATGCCTCATAGTTGTACTTGTGCTGCTGCAGGAAGCAATCAAAGCCTTTGTACATGCCAAATAGTTTGTTAAGCAAATTAATGGAAAAAAAGTGGTTATTATTGATGTTGATTGATGAGTAATCATACATTTGAATTGAGTTATTTAAAATAAAAAGAAACTATAGTTCTTTCTATGATATATATATTTGTACTATTCTACAAGTGTGAAATCTGAAAGTTAAAAGTTGAAAGACCAAAATAGCAATCAAAAGTTGAACGATAATTTTTCCCTTCAAACAAGCATTATCGAAAGAACATTTTCGTGAAAAAAATATATATAAATATTCATTGTATAAAGATAACAAAAAAAAATAGAGAAACTAAAAAACAGAGAAAGTGGAATGTGGGTTGCAACAAATATGGGACAGTTCGGATGGTTAGCCTTAAATAAGATCATTTATCACCAAAGACTTTTATTTCTTAGGAAATATGTGCTAAAGCTCAATCAATAGTTGAACACCCAATTACAAAGAATAAGAAAGATGAGTGTCAAAAAATGTAATGATTAATTATATAAGTCGCTACTATCCCACATATCAACATGCATTGTTACATCTTTAATTTAAAAATAAAATGATAAGGAATACATGAAGTTAATAATTTCATCAATTCAAGAAAGTCATTAGGTACCCACCTAAATTATCAATAAAATTATCTCATTTAGGGGAGGAAATGATCCACTTTCCATAAACACCATTTCGATTAATATACTATCCATAAACATTACCATTACAAAATTTACTTTCGGTCAGTTTCACTTTATCTCACAGTCGTTATTTAGATTAGTAAAGGAATGAGTTGTAGCTAGCTAGATGGTAATATAGGAACTTTCTTGGAAAATATAGAGAAATACAACTAAAATTGCAGTTCTTACAGGTAGGTTAATTTCTTACTTATATACTACTAAAAACATGAATTAGCCACGGAAATTTTTTGTAGCTAAACTACAAACAGTCGCTAATCCAATTTAGCAACGGATTAGTGACAGGTTATCATAATATTCTGTTGGCTAAGAGATAATTAGCGATGGATTAGCGAGAAAGTTCATAGCTAATTCAAGTTCTTTTCATCCTATTAGTATTAAAATCTAATAGTATGTAGGATGGCAAGTGCTTCACACACTTGATCAAAAATCTCGGGTTCAAGTTTTGAGAATTGAATCACCTTTGGTAGAGAGCGTTTCACCTCTAAAATGAAGTTTTCCGACTCAAATCTAGCTTAGTTGGATCTCAAAGTGGGTATCAAATATCGTGCGGAAAACAAAAAAAAAATTCCTTTGATTATTCATAAAATTATGTTTTATATTTTGCAAGTTTCGATTACATCCTGTTGTTTTGTTTTCTTCCTTTAATAATGTTACAACTCAACTATTGATTTAAGAGTTAACGCTCCATTTTGATATGTCATATTTAGATTTAAGAAACCCCCGACCACGTGGTTAAAAGCCATGCACTCTACCACTGAGCTAAGACAGCTTCTATGCTTTTTATTTATACACGATGTTTCAATATAATATTACTACACATGACAAAAGTCCAACCAAAACACTTAAAAAGACTTACTCCAAGATCCTACATTTTACAACATAAAAAGACACAGGACGTATAGTCTGTTCGAAATATACACAACATAGAAGCAAGGTCAGACCATCTTTATAAAATATGTCAAAACCCGCTATTAAAATCTAAATAAGAAGATAGTAAAAGGTTTAGAGGGTGTTTCGCTAAGTTTATAAGCTAGTCAAATGTAACACCCCGTAAACTTGAACGAGGTGTGAATGCGTAAAAATCTAGTGTTAAGATGATATTATATCTATATGAATCCATTCTTGATGAATTCGGGAGGAAGATGGTCGTTTTGAAGTCAAACCAACAATAGAAGTTCTTAAGGGCTCTTAAATTCGCCTAAGTTTTGGTAGGTCTGTCTTCTGGGCTATTTTCATGAAAATGTGTTTTGAATTTGGAAAACTTCCTTGATGAAAGTTGTAGATATTTGAAATATCTTTCAAATGGTAGGTCGCCCAGCCCAAGAAAAGTTATGTACAAAAAGTTATATCAATTTCTTGAAGGGCATAAAAGCTTAAAATTTCGCCCAAAGTACGCCTAGAAAGTGCGGAACGTCCTTTTAGGCCGTACTTCTTCCGTGCCTCACTATTTTTGGCAGCCATAGTATGGGCTACAAGTACGGGACGTACTTTGTGGTCGTACTTTCACCGTTTCTGGCAGAAAATTTGGTTTAAAATGGGTATGGTCTTATTTTTTTCCTTTTTTTTTTTCATTCTCCCAAACCCTAAGGACGAAAATCATTCCACCAAGTCTTCAAATCAAAGGTAAGGACACCCTTAACATTACTAATCCATTCTAACATCAAAACCATGATACTTGTGACCAAAACCTAGGGTTTGCAGCATAATTCTTCCCAAAGTGATTCAATCTAGGGTTTGGGTGTTCTTCATTAGGAAAGTGAATTGTTAAACTTTTTTTAACGTATTAAGGTATGCCTCTTTAAAAATAAAATCATTTTTGAATATAAAGGTAATTTGTATGTCTCTCTTTTAAAAACCTCATCATGGATATATGTTTTCTTCTCAAAGGTTATTATTGAATAAAGAGGTGAATTTCTCATGCAAAACCCTAATTCCTTGCTTTGATTATGGTTGGTGTGCGTGAGGGGACAAGCCCACATTAAACCTTGATTGTATTATCATCTATATACGTATATGAAATCATAATTATTTTTCCTCTATAAGAGATAATCAATAATGATGGCTAAGGATTGGTATTAATGTTTTCATGATGAATTATGACATTGAAATCTTGGTTAAAGAAGTGTAAACGTTTTCAAGACATTCATTGAAATGATTTATCTTTACGATATGGCGTAATGAACCTTAATGTTAATTGATGGTGTGACATACCTTGAGACAAATTGTGAATCGGCTTCTATGCTATGAACTTTGTTGTTGTGTTTGGCCTAGGTACTCGGGAGGAAGGGTAGCCACTATGGATCCTAGTGCGGTAATTGCCTAGCCATTCGGGAGGAAGAGTGGCTACTACCGAGTTCGCTACCCAGAGTGCAGTTAATGCCTAGCTATTCGAGAGGAAGGATAGCCACCGAGAATTTCATATTTCGGTGTGGTGCGCTGTGACAAGGGAACCTCTACGGTCACCCCTTCGATGTGCTTGATTCTTGGGCCTGTATTGGCATGTGTGATATTCTTATTTTCTCATGGATTTGTTGTCGTTAATTATGATCAATTGAAAGGCATATTTGAAGTTGTACCTTGACAAGAGGCCTTACAATCGGTTTTGATAATGCTTATTGAGATACACAAACTGAATAACTGTTCTTACATTAGTTTCAAATGATCTTCAAGACTCATTTCTTTATGTACTCTATTTTCTTATTACTGATCATCCCCGAGGCACTCACTGAGTACGAAGTACTCAGGCATACCATTGTTGTTTTTTATGGTATGTTAGGTAACGGAGAAGAGCAGGTTCTTGATACTCCGGGCGTTTAGGAAGGACTTGCGGTTGCTGCTGATTTGGTGAGCCCACACATTCATTCATGGGACACCCTATTTATTTAATTCCAATTATTTATATTAGTTTTCGGGCTGCGTCCCGATGAATTAGACATTTATTCCTTATTCTTAGAAGCTCCTTAGTATACAATCGAATGTGGGTACAAGAAGAGTTGTTGTTTAACTCTTTTCGGGCACACTATCATGGTTTGGTTGAATTATTTAAATTATAAGGACTTCCGCTGATTTAATTCATATACGTATGATTTTTTTACCTTTATTTTATAAACTGTTGGAGGCGAATGTTGAACCTGGCGGGTTCAAGTGTTATTATTGTGTCGTTTAGGTTCTTCCGATATTGTTCATGACGTCGGATGCCGGTCACGTCTAGGGTGGGTTTTGGGGCGTGACAAGCTTAGTATCAGAGCCTAGGTTTAAAAATGTCCTAGGATTATTGTCGGTGACTGTGGAGCTGTGTCTAGTGGAGTTTTTCTTGTGCGGTCCGATCACCGTATGTGCAAGAAACTCCCAGGACATTTATAGGTGTTTGCTATTCTTCTTGATTCTAGATTATGCTGTAGAGCTTCAAGACCTTTTAAGATCGTTCTAATTCGCTCGTTAATTCGTGCCTTGCAGAAACGGCTCTGACGCGATCTAAAAACGGTAACAGAGCACAACCCGTGAGAGCTAACCGAAATTTTGGGGGCGCGAATGCTGTTAATGGAAATAATGCAGGAAATCAAGCACCAACCCCAGCACCGTCTGCTCCTGCTGTTCCTTTTACGGGTGTGCCTGAGATTGGTACTATGCAAACTGCTATTCAAATATTGACTGCATTAGTTGTGACTCAGTAGCAGAGGGGAGGTGTGGGACCTCATGATGGAGGCAGACTTAAGCAATTCCTTAACTTGAAGTCACTAGAGTTTTTGGGTCATGAGAGGGGGATAACCCCCAACACTTTTTAGATGACACCTTTAAGGCATTGAGGGCAATAGAGTCCCAGGATTCCAAAGCTGTGAGGCTTGTTTCTTATCAGTTGAAGGATGTCGCTCACACATGGTTTGAGATGTGGGAGTCTGAGAGGGGCGACGCTGCTTTAGCTCCGACGTGGGCTGAATTTGAAGAGGTGTTCATGGAAAGGTTCTTGTCAGATGAGGAAAGATTTGTTATGGCTACGAAGTTTGAAAAGCTAGAGCAGGGTAACAAGTCGGTTCGTGAGTATAGTTTGGAGTTCACCCATCTGTCAAAGTATGCTTTATACATGATTCCGACTTAAAAGCTTTGTGAAAGGCTTGGTACCACGTATCAAGTCTGCAAGTGCTGCTGTGGCTATGTCTCCTACTTGCACTTTCTCATCTCTGGTTGGGTTTGCTGAACAACAAGAGAGTTGAAAAAATGCAGAGAGGGTGGATCGAGATCAGAACAAGAAGGCCCGTTCGGCGGGTGGTTTCAGTGGTAATAACTATAAGGGAGGGCAGAGTAGAGGATATTCTGCACCTGCTCAGTCTGGTTCTCATTCCCATGCTAGTGTGCCTTCTGGTAGGCAAGGCCAGAAAAATCATAATAATAGTAAGTTTTCGCAGGGAAGTAGTCGTCCGCCAGTGTGGGAAGATCGTATCTGTCATCACTGTGGTATTAGGGGGCATCTTAAGAGGGAATGCAGAAAGTGGCTACGCGAGATGGCTGCTATGTCTAATCAAAAGAATGATTCGCCCATGCAGCATCTCGCTAAAAATCCACCTGCTGGTAATGCTATCAATAATTATCAGAATGCTCGTAATAATAGCAAAGGAAAGGAAGTTACTAATACTTCTGATAGGGACAACTCGGCTTTATGGGCTGACTTGTAGGGAGGCAGATGAGGCTTCTAACGCTGTGGTTACAGGTATCCTTACCATCTGTTCTCATGATGCTTACTCATTGATTGATCCGGGTTCAAATTTATCCTATGTGACTCCATATTTTTCTCTTGATATGGGTATGAAACCCAAACCTTTGTTAGAACCTTTTGTTGTTGATACACCTTCTGGTGTTCCTGTTATTGCTTTTAGAGTGCATAGAACTTGTGTTGTTGTGATTAAGGGACGTGAGACCGTGGCTGATTTGTATGGACTTGAGATGGTGGATTTTGATGTAATTATGGGGATGGACTAGTTTTCTGCGTGTTATGCTAATGTGGATTGTCGCCATAAGTTAGTTTGTTTCGCCTTTCCCGATGAGCCTGTTATCGTGTGGCAGGGTGAATTCGCTAAGCCAAAGGGTAGATTTATTTCTTATCTTAAGGCTCATAAGATGATTACTAAGGGGTGTATTTACCATTTGGTTGTTGTTGATGATACAAAATTCGTAGTACCCGAATTTGCATCTGTTCCCATAGTCAGTGATTATCCCAAAGTACTTCCTGAAGATCTTCCTGGTATTCCTCCTGATAAAGTTATTGATTTTGGGATTGATGTTATCCCCGACACCCAACCTATTTCTATTCCACCTTATCGTATGGCTCCGGCGAAACTAAAGGAATTAAAGGATCAATTGAAAGACTTGTTGGATAAGGGTTTCATCCGACCAAGTTCCTCACCTTGGGGTGCTCCAGTCTTGTTTGTTAAGAAGAAGGATGGTTCCCTTAGAATGTGTGTTGACTACCGTCAGCTTAATAAAGTAACCATTAAGAATAAATATCCATTTCCTAGGATAGATGATTTGTTTGACCAACTTCAGGGTGCTAAGTTCTTTTCGAAGATTGGCCTGAGGTCTGGATATCATCAATTGAAGATAAAGGATGAGGATATCCCGAAAACTGCTTTCTGTACTAGTTATGGGCACTTTGATTTTCTAGTCATGTCCTTTGGCTTAACTAATGCGCCTGCTGCATTCATCGATTTGATGAACCGTGTGTTTAAGCCGTATCTAGACCGCTTCATTATTGTGTTTATTGATGACATTTTGGTGTACTCTAAGAATCGTGAGGATCATGCTAATCATTTGAGGATAACTTTGACAACACTTGAGGAGAACGAGCTGTATGCAAAATTCTCTAAGTGTGAATTCTGGCTTGATTCTGTGGCTTTCTTGGGTCATGTGGTGACTGGTGACGACATTAAAGTAGACCCTCAAAAAATTACAGCGGTGAAGGATTGGCCTAGACCCACTAGTGCGATTGAAATTCGTAGCTTCTTGGGTTTGGCAAATTATTACCGAAAGTTTGTGGAACATTTTTCGTTAATAGCCTCTCCACTAACTAAATTGACACAGAAGACTGCTAAGTTTCAGTGGTCCGAAGCTTGTGAAAAGAGTTTCCAAGAGCTTAAGACAAGGTTGACTTCAGCTCCTATTTTGACTTTACCTTCTGGGTCTGGTGGATATATGGTGTATTGTGATTCTTCTAGAATTGGTTTGGGTTGTGTATTGATGCAGAACGGTAAGGTGATTGCTTATGCTTCGCGTCAGTTGAAGAAGCATGAGAAGAATTATCCGACTCATGACTTGGAGTTGGCTGCTACGGTATTTGCTTTGAAAATTTGGCGTCATTATCTATATGGTGAGCATTGTGATGTTTTTACTGATCATAAGAGTCTGCAATATATCTTCAAGCAAAAAGAGAGTTGAACCTCGGCGAGAGGAGGTGGTTGTAGTTGTTAAAAGACTACGACTTGAATATTCTCGTATCATCTAGTAAGGCTAATGTGGTTGCTGATGCTTTGAGTAGGAAATCTATGGGCACGTTGGCTTTTTGCGTGCTCATGACATGCCCATGGGGAAGGAGATTCGAAGGCTTGATAGTCTTAGGGTTAGGCTTGTTGAAACTGAAGATGGAGAGTTAGTGGGAATCACTCCATGAAGGTCTGACATTATGGAAATGATTAAACCCAAGCAATATGATGATGAGTTTCTGGCAAAGCTAAGAGAGGCAGTGGAAAGGGGTGAGTACACTTCATTTACTGTTGGGACTGGCGATAGTATTCTACGGTTGCAGGGACGCTTGTGTGTTCCTGATGTTGATGGCCTTTGACAAGAATTGATGATGGAAGCTCATAGTTCCAAGTATTCGGTGCATCCGGGATCCTCCAAAATGTATAAGGATTTGAAACAACACTACTAGTGGAAGAGCATGAAGGTTGATATATCTAACTTTGTGGCTAAGTGTTTGAACTGTCAACAGGTGAAGGCTGAACATCAAAGGCCTGGAGGCCTGACTTAGAATATTGAGACTCCGCAGTGGAAGTGGGAGGAGATCAACATAGATTTCGTTGTGGGTTTACCCCGCACTAAGACCAAGTTTGATTTGATTTGGGTGATAGTGGATAGACTCATAAAGTTTGCCCACTTTCTCCCTGTGAAGACGACGTATGCCCCGGCACAATACGCCAAGCTATATCTAAAGGATATAGTTAGATTGCATGGGATTCCTACATCCATCATGTTGGACAGAGGTATGCAATTCACTGCTCATTTTTGGACATCCTTTCAGGAAGGTTTGGGAACTAGAGTGAAATTGAGCACTGCCTTTCATCCTCAAACTAACGGGCAGGCAGAGAGAACTATTCAAATGTTGGAAGATATGCTGAGAGCCTGTGTTATAGATTTTAGAGGAAATTGAGATGAACATTTACCTCTTGTGGAATTCGCGTACAACAACAGTTATCAAGCAAGTATTCAGATGGCTCCTCACGAGGCTCTTTATGAGAGGCGTTGTCGGTCTTTAATTGGTTAGTTTGAGCCAACTGAAGTAGAAATGTTAGGTCCTGACTCAGTTCATAAAGCAATTGAGAAGGTTAATCTTATTGTGCAATGACTCAAGACAGCTCAGAGTAGACAAAAGTCTTATACAGATATGAGGCGGTGTGAGCTAGAGTTTTCTGTTGGGGACAAGGTGTTCTTAAAAGTGTCTCCGATGAAGGGAGTAATGCGGTTTGGTAAAAAGGGGAAGCTTAGTCCTCGTTTCATTGGTCCTTATGATCTTGTTAAGAAGATTCAGACAGTGTCTTATGAGTTGAAGTTGCCCCCCGATATGGCCATGGTGCATCCTGTGTTTCACATTTCGATGTTGAGGTTGTACAAACTTGATCCTTCCCATGTGTTGAATCATGAAGAGATTGAAATCAACGAAGGGCTATCTTATGAGGAGGAACCAGTTCAGATTCTAGATCGTCAAGTTAGAAAGTTGAGGACGAAGGATGTGGCATCGATCAAAGTTTTGTGGCAAAACCATAATACCGAGTAAGCTACTTGGGAAGCGAGAGGAGGAAATGAAGAAAAGATATCCTCACTTGTTCCCTATGAAGGTATGAGCTAGCATTTTAACTATTCTTAGGTGAATCGTCCGTGTTTGTTGAATCAACTTGTGGTTTAGTGATTGCCTTCTAAGAATACGATTCTCATTCGAGGACGAATGATCTTAAGGGAGGGATAATGTAACACCCGTAAACTCGAACTAGGTGAATGTGTAAAAATCTAGTGTTAAGATGATATTATATCTATATGAATCCATTCTTTATGAATTCGGGTGGAAGATCAAATTTGAAGTCAAACCAACAATTGAATTTCTTAAGGGCTCTTAAATTCGCCTAAGTTTTGGTAGGACAAAAGTATGGCGATTTCATGAAAATGTGTTGCGAATTTGGAAAAACTTCCTTGATAAAAGTTGTAGATCTTTGAAATAGCTTTCCAATGGTAGGTCGCCCAGCCCAATAAAAGGTATGTATAAAAAGTTGTGTCCGTTTTACTGAAGGGCGCAAAAGCTGGAAATTTTGCCCAAAGTACGCCCAGAAAGTATGGGACGTCCTTTTAGGGCGTACTTCTTCCGTTCCTCACTGTTTTTGGCAGCCAAAGTATGGGATACAAGTACGGGACGTACTTTATGGCCGTACTTTCACCGTTTCTGGCAGAAAATTTGGTTTAAAATGGGTATGGTCTTATTTTGTTCCCATTTTTTTTTCATTCTCCCAAACCCTAAGGACGAAAATCATTCCTCCAAGTCTTCAAATCAAAGGTAAGGACATCTTTAACATTACTAATCCATTCTAACATCAAACCCATGATTCTTGTGACCAAAACCTCTCTTTGCGGAAAGTAATTCTTCCCAAAGTGATTCAATCTAGGGTTTGGGTGTTCTTCTTTAAAAAGTGAATTGTTAAACTTTTTTAACGTATTAAGGTATGTCTCTTTAAAAATAAAATCATTTTTGAATATAAAGGTAATTTGTATGTCTCTCTTTTAAAAACCTCATCATGGATATATGTTTTCTTCTCAAAGGTTATTATTGAATAAAGAGGTGAATTTCTCATGCAAAACCCTAATTCCTTGCTTTGATTATGGTTGGTGTGCGTGAGGGGACAAGCCCACATTAAACCTTGATTGTATTATCCTCTATATACGTATATGAAATCATAATTGTTTTTCCTCTATAAGAGATAATCAATAATGATGGCTAAGGATTGGTATTAATGTTTTCATGATGAATTATGACATTGAAATCTTGGTTAAAGAAGTGTAAACGTTTTCAAGACATTCATTGAAATGATTTATCTTTACGATATGGCGTAATGAACCTTAATGTTAATTGATGGTGTGACATACCTTGAGACAAATTGTGAATCGGCTTCTATGCTATGAACTTTGTTGTTGTGTTTGGCCTAGGTACTCGGGAGGAAGGGTAGCCACTATGGATCCTAGTGTGATAATTGCCTAGCCATTCGGGAGGAAGAGTGGCCACTACCGGGTTCGCTACCAGGAGTGCGGTTAATGCCTAGCTATTCGAGAGGAAGGATAGCCACCGAGAATTCCATATTTCGGTGTGGTGCTTGTGTCATGACAAGGAACCTACGGTCACCCCTTCGATGTGCTTAATTCTTGGGCATGTATTGGCATGTGTGATATTCTTATTTTCTCATGGATTTGTTGTCGTTAATTATGATCAATTGAAAGGCATATTTGAAGTTGTACCTTGACAAGAGGCCTTATAATCGGTTTTGATAATGCTTATTGAGATACACAAACTGAATAACTGTTCTTACATTGGTTTCACATGATCTTCAAGACTGATTTCTTTATGTACTCTATTTTCTTATTACCGATCATCCCGAGGCACTCACCGAGTACGAAGTACTTGGGCATATCATTGTTGTTTTTTATGGTATGTTAGGTAATGGAGAAGAGCAGGTTCTTGATACTCCGGGCGTTTAGGAAGGACTTGCGGTTGCTGCTGATTTGGTGAGCCCACACATTCATTCGTGGGACACCCTATTTATTTAATTCCAATTATTTATATTAGTTTCCGGGCTGCGTCCCGATGAATTAGACATTTATTCCTTATTCTTAGAAGCTCCTTAGTATACAATCGAATGTGGGTAGAAGAAGAGTTGTTGTTTAACTCTTTCGGGCACACTATCATGTTTTGGTTGAATTATTTAAATTATAAAGACTTCCACTGATTTAATTCATATACGAATGATTTGTTTACCTTTATTTTATAAACTGTTGGAGGCGAATATTGAACCTGGCGGGTTCAAGTGTTATTATTGTGTCGTTTAGGTTCTTCCGATGTTGTTCATGACGTCGGATGCCGGTCACGTCTAGGGTGGGTTTTGGGGCATGACATCAAATTGGTTTATAAATATCTTTTTGCTTATTTATGGAGTCGGTAAACACTAATGTGGTTATAAGTCAAGTATTTATAATTCAAAAGGCATGCTTATTCAAAGTTTCAATACTTCTATCCAAATACGTAATATTAATCAATTCAGTTTTTTTTTTCTTTTTTTGCTAAGATTGCCCATTAGGGTTCTATTAATAAGGCAAATGATACATAGGAGAGGAGAACTCCTTGACTAATCTAAAAATGACTTATTAACAGAAGATAAAGAAAAGAGGAGGGACTCCCCCATACAGTTTGAGCTCACAAAAAAAGACTAAGTACATAACTTAGTAGAAATCACAAAACAAATCATCCCGGATCAAAGGTGAAAGACCCTTTCCTAACTCGAATCCACAAATTTGGAATACCCCTTTTGTCATTCTTCATCGTGGATATATTCTTTTGCGGCAAGCTTGTCGCTTCAGTGAAGAATGAGTCACATCTGGTGCTTTCTGCCAAATTAGCCAAACATAAACTTTGCCAAGACAAATCTAAGTTATATTGCGCTGTTAAATCTTGAAAGCAAAAACTTAGAGACCACAAATTTGTGGGGCGTTTGTGCGAACGACCTTAGGATATTCCAATACATTGTTTATGAATTATGGTTTACCCATTTGGTAAGATTGTGTAAGAGTTGGGAAAGTTACATAGTTTTCACAAATTATAGGGCTTTCATAGTTATGAGAAAAAATACAACATAAGAAATTCAAAGTACATGTCCAAACTCAATTTTAACTTCAAATCAATCTGATTTCAAATCATGTCCAAATAGGCTCTTAAAGTAAATGACAGTTTGCTACTACATTAATTTTACCTGGACGATAAAAGACAATGATATTTTTTTTTTATGTTTTCAATTAGGGTTTATTTTAAGTATATTTTTCTCATTGAGTTATGACACGTGTCAGACTTTAATTGTCTCGTGTGGTGCAATCTTCAAGAGGAAGTGATCAAGCTCGTAAGTGCGTATCAGACATATTTGTGAACAAATTTGACGTGTAAAATATTGTCCGTCATAGGTCTGTTAAAGGAATTCACATACAGGGTCAGGGTACAAAGTACTCTCTCCGTTCATTTTTATTTGTCCACTATGAATTTTACACGCTCCTTAAAAAATAGTAAATGAAGTGTTTATTTTATTATAATACTCATATTAATGGTGTATAGTTCCAATAAACTTGAGAAATGATTTCGGAATGAGTAATTAATGTTAAGGGTAAAATAGGAAAAATAAAATTGTCTTTCTCTTAATATTCTAAAGTGAACAAATAAAATGAAAATTTATTTTAGTATAGTAGATAAGTAAAAGTGAACGGAGGAATATGTACGAGCCTTCTTCATTGTACGACTAACCAAATGGTGGGGAAATTTTATAGTGTTTATGCACAATATCTATTAGTGTAGCAACCAAATAGAATTGTTGATACTTGATATATATATATATATATTGGTACGCAAATAGATTTATTAATATCATGACGCCTTTCAAGAATATTCTACTACATTTTGTTTTTATAAAAATGGATATTACAATACTAGTTTGATTGACCTTCATTTACCGTCGTAACGTTATACTCCTTTCCCATTTCGGTTATTTTCCGGTTAAGATATTGATAAATTTACGAAATAAATTTAGTTTTAATAATCGTGTTTAACTACATTATCATTATTTCATTTTTAAAATAATTTGGTAAAAATTATATGCCTTCTTGGTAGGAGTTTGGCCATAGACTCCACATATTTGTCACTTTATTTGGAATTTATGAAGTTGGAGTTGGAGGTGTAGCTGTGTTTGATTATACTTTTTGCAATAAATATTTAGAATAATTTTTCTGTTTGAATGTACTTAAATATAACTTCACGAAAAGTGTGTTATAAACCGATTATAAATTGTTTTTCAAATTTTAAATACAACTTCAAATTGAATTGGGATTGTCATGATCAAACACTAATTTTCTTTTTTCCTAAAAAAAAGTGAAAGAACGGGTCCTAATTAGAGTAGTAAGAGTTAAATTAGAAAACTAATTAGTGTCGTTTTTTAATTTTTGTAAGAAATGAAAAACTTTAAACCAAATTCTTCTAACCAACGTAACAAACCAAAACATTAGTGTTGTTTTTACTCATTCCTCCCCTCTTTTGACGCCATTATTACCGTAACAAATGATCTACACGTGCACAACTCCACTATCCTCTTGTAGCCGTTGATCTCCTCTTAACCTCCAACCCAAACGCTTCTAATCACTCCACGTCATCAATCCTCGTCACTCTTCTTTCTCCAATCAAAACAAACCTCAATTACCTATAAATAACTAACCAACTCCCATGCATACTTCTCCATCATACAAAAATTTTCTCTTCTCTGTATCATTCCAATTTTAGCTAAATTTTTACACTATTCTATGGCTCCTAAGGCGGAAAAGAAACCCGCAGCATCGGAAAAACCTTCTGATGAGAAAGTCCCAGCGGAGAAGAAACCAAAAGCCGGAAAAAAGCTTCCTACGAAGGATGTGGGCCCTGGTATCGGAGAAAAGAAGAAGAAGAAGGTGAAGAAGAGTTCCGAGACATATAAGATCTATATATTCAAAGTGTTGAAACAAGTGCATCCTGATATTGGTATTTCAAGCAAAGCGATGGGAATAATGAACAGTTTTATTAATGATATATTTGAGAAATTGGCGCAAGAATCATCTAAGCTTGCAAGATATAATAAGAAACCTACAATTACGTCGAGGGAAATTCAGACTGCTGTTAGATTGGTTTTGCCTGGTGAATTGGCTAAGCATGCTGTATCTGAAGGGACAAAAGCAGTTACCAAGTTTACAAGCTCTTAGATTTATTAGGGTTATTTTGAGAATTGTTCATTAGGTAGAATTGATAATCTTTTTTTTTTATTTCTTATATTCTGTTTTGATGAGATAATGTAAAGTACAATGTTGTTGACTTGTTGCTAATCAATGAAATCTACTTTTACCATATTGGTGTACTTGATCCGCTAATGTGGATGTTGTAATTAAATACTTTTAGTGGGAGTTTGGATATAACAAATGTGAAATTTGAAAAACGAACCTGTTTGGGAAAACAATTGAAATAGGGTAGTATTTGGAAACTGGGGTTGTGTTTGGCCATGAATACACCTTTGAAAAATTTTGAATTTTTGTGACTGATTTGGGGTGAAAAATGTGAAAATAAGTATTTGGAGTTTTTTGAATTCCTGAATTCAACTTCAAGTTGAATTATGAAAAATTGGACTAACAATTTTATGTCCAAACATGATTTTGAAATACAATTTTGAATGAAAGTGAAAATTATCCATGGTCATACGGGCCCTTAAGAAGAAGAAGGTGAAGAAGAGTTTGGAGACGTATAAGATTTATATATTCAAAGTGTTGAAACAAGTGCATCCTGATATTGGTATTTGGAGCAAAACTATTGAAATAATGAACAGTTTTATTAACGATATATTTGACAAATTGGGTCGGAGTGAGTATTTTGTTTTGATGGTATAACGTAAAGTATAATGCTGTTGCAAATCAATGAAATCTACTTTTACCATATTCTGTTTAGATGATCTGCTTTTGCGGATGTAGTTGTAATTATATATTGTTATTTTCAAGAGTGTTTTGAGATTGTTAAAACAAATCATGGCGATGTTTTATTTCTGTTGCAAAACATTTTAGCGTATTGGAACATTGTAATTGTGTGTTAATGTTCCAATACGCTAAAAGAAAATGTAACCGATGCAGGAATGTAGGAAAGAAAAAAGACGACAAAATAGCAAATGCACAAAACAAATGTAGTAACAAATATCAATATACAGTAGCGAAAAAGAAACTATGTAGCTATCTAAAACATACGACTACAAGTACGATAAAGACTTCAAGACTTACTAACCTTCTACCCTAATCCTCGACCTCCATACCTCTGTATTCAAAAAATTAAAACTAGAATGGGGACTTATTGGGAATGGTAAATTCACTGTAAAATCCTGTTATATAAATTCATGCGGGGACAAAAGGTAATTGAAAAATGGCCATGGAAGTCTCTAGATAAACTTAAATTTCCAACCACAATTGCATGTTTCAGCTGTCTAGCCTTTCTTAAGCAAGTTTATTATTCAGATAGTCACTCAACTAATACTAGTTATTATCTCAGAAACACTTTCTTTGTTAAAGGAAATTTGAAGTCAAGAAGAAAAGTGATTTTCTAAGATAATAACTGTTAGTTGAGTAACCATTTGAAAAATCAAACCTTTTCTCAAGCAAGGCTAACCAACTGTTCGTACAGGAGAATTTCAGTAAAAGAGAAGTTTCTTTCTGTAGCATAAGCCAATGTGCCTACAGTATTCAGAGGATATTTGAGACCCTCTACACAAGTTGGTGTCTATTGATCTTGGTAATTCCATTAACAGGATCTGGAAGGTGGTACCCACTTGCATTTTCTTGACGTAATTGGACAGAGAAATCATAGATGCTTTAATGGGATTTCAACTCCCAATCATTCCCTTAAAGCTAGGTGCCTAATGAATCCTTTTATTTTTTTCCGATATAAACCAAGTAATGTAGATAGTGACCATTTTATTGGGCCGAGGGGGATCCCAACTGCATTTGGCACAAATAATTAAAATTATTATTTTTATGTATATATAGTAGATGTTGAACTCTTTGGCTTATTGGTATGTTTAATTTTTTATATTTTTGAATCCTTTCAATGAAAATCCTGACTTGCTGGATTTTATGTAGGAGCCACCAGATCAACGTACATGAGCTAACTCCTCTTTAGTTCATCTTTTGTTATCAAGATCTACTGGATGCACATGAGTGAAATATTCTTTACTTTATCAACAACAACAAAAAAAAAATTGCCTCTTATCTGTAAGTGTAAGTAAAGAAGCCAAGAAAGAGACCAATTGATTGAGACAATTAGTTGTTCCTTTTTGCAATACGAACTGAATCATGGCCAGAATTTTGGATTTAGCTGGCCTAGGAATATGTTGAAACTTCACATTTGACTATATATGCTTACGTACGTCTTGTTAAAATATAACTGAAATCAAACCAACAAAAGGGTCCATAGCTCAGTGGTAGAGCATTTGACTGCAGATCAAGAGGTCACCGATTCGAACCCGGTTGGGCCCTTTCAATAATTTTTTTATTTTTTCTTTATCACTTCCTTCGGGACCAAAAAAAAAAAAAAAGGAAATGCAATTTATGAAACTCCAACTGCAATAAAAAAGGACTTGTCTTTGGGACCCAATTTGGCTAAATTCTGCATTGCTTTACAAACAACAGCCCGCTGAAGGAAATCGATTTATAAGAAAAATAAGCAGGAAAAATAAATTGGCTTCGCCCGGACTCGAACCGGAGACCTTCAGTGTGTTAGACTGACGTGATAACCAACTACACCACGAAACCTCAGATGCCTGATAATTGCCTAATTATCTATCTAAATGATTGTCTTGTTAACAAACAAAAATATGAAAAGTAAAAAATTAATTCTTACAAGGACTTTTAAAGAGAATATATCACATCGGTGACGGGTGAGGACCCTCGGCTTCTTATAATGCTTGGTAGATCCTCCTTTCTT
Source organism: Lycium ferocissimum (assembly GCF_029784015.1). NCBI lineage: Eukaryota > Viridiplantae > Streptophyta > Magnoliopsida > Solanales > Solanaceae > Lycium > Lycium ferocissimum. Next base: position 64,284,929 of record NC_081344.1, read on the forward strand.
TGATCTAACTTTTGAGTTATGAGTTAGGCTCAAAACTTAATTTGACATGATATCAGAACAATACTCATCTCACCGGTGGTTAATTTAACTTCAATTCTTAATTAAAAATAAATTTAGATTTGATGTTTTGAACCATCTCGTGCCTCGATATAGTCTCTAGATTTGATATTCTTTGACGACTTGCTTTCTTTCGGACTTCAATTATGACTTTTAAAGAACTTCTTCTGTGTAGTTAACATTTTGCTGGTGTTGCTCTTCTCCATTATAACCAAAAAGGAAAATCAAACACTCATTAGTGTGCCAAGTGCCAACTAGTACTCTTCTCTCATTTTACATGATAGCGCTCCAAATTCGAGAGTCAGGCAAGAAAATTTTTTACCCTACTATTTTATTATGCTCTTCAAATATTTAAATTGTTAATTATTACGATTTATATATTTTTATGTGATTTTGAAATCCATAAATTATTTTTAAAAAATTAAAAACTATATGTCCGAATTCCTGATCAAAATAAAAAAATTTGACTCGAAAAATTCAAATTGTACTGCGTAAATTGAGAAAGGAGAAAGCAAAAAGTTACCATTAGTGCCAACTACAGTTACCATTAGTACCAACTACTGGTTTTTTTTAATTCAAATGAGGTCACAAAGTATCATTTCATTCAATTCGCATAAGCATGAATGTAAGAATGGAACATCTTAAGTCAAAAGTTAGGTTCATAAATATATATACTTTTTAAGTGTGAGTAATCATTTTGTCCTTGAGCAAAACAAAAAAATCACCTCTCATTAAATGATTTTATTTTAGAAATTAGTATAAAGTAATATACGACACAACACAACATATTACGCTCTCATAATCATAACTAGATGGGCAAGCACGGGCCCAACATGTAAGTTGTTGTACCTTTTAAAATTTAATCAAAATGATGAAACGCCATAAGGAAATTCTAGCTTTGATTTGCCTATCGTGTGGATAAATTCATCTACACTTACATCAAAACAATGTTATCTTAGATCAAATATGCATATGATACTGATATGAGAAGCTAGGAGAATACTAATTGCCCGATTTAATTAGATGAATTTTAGTGTGAAACGATCAAACTTGAAGTGTAAATTTCCTGAATATACTTAAAAATGAAAATATTTTGCTGCCAAAGTGTTCAGGAACCTTCACCAAAGAGGACAGCATATCACACTTAAAGGAGTACTAAACTCCCATCCAGATTTGGAGTACAAGTCACTTTCCAGAAGAAGAAAAAAGAAAGAAGAAAATTGACGCATTAGATTATTCAAGGCAGAATCCAACTTCAATAATTCTCGTGGTTTCTGCTTCCTCACCAACCGTGAAACATAGAGGCGCAAATCTCATTCTGCCTTTGGTACAGTGAATCTTCTCAATGCTTTTAGAAATTACAGGTTTCACTCCCCACAAGAGTTTTCATCACTTAAATATGCACAGAGAAGACTGAACAAAATTTCCAGCAGCAATGTTCAAAAACCCACCAGGATAGGGGGCCCTGTAGCCCAAATCTTGCGAACTTCCACTCCTATACTTGACTCCAAGATCATAGTGTCTTGCGCGGAAAACTTGTATTCCTCAAAGTATCATGTATTTAAGAAATGTTATCAAGAAATAAGCTCTAAAGCGCCTAGTACTATGATGTTTCAGATTTTAAAATGTATAAAAGAACTTTTAATTGGATAATGTGAAATGTATAGAAGTCAGGGGAATGGTTGGATAACTGGTTTATATGCCTCCAACTCGAGATTTTGATTCATAGAACTGGCCATCAAATGTATATTCATCCAAACTCTTTCTTCATGTGAAAGATCTTAAAAGGAAAGACGCAATAGAAAGATTAGCAACCTAAAGGAGGAAAGTTCCACAAACATAAAGTTCCTCCAATGAAAATTCATAAATTATTCTTTAGGCTAACTTCCCCTTTTAACAGCTTGTTTAGAAGGCAGATGATGGCAAAAGCACCACATCCATAATGTCATCATTGCCACGATGACTATAATATGATGTGAAGTCATAGCTATCAACATCCTGCCCAATAAGGTACTTAGCAGGACTATATTCGTGAATGCTTCCAGTAGGTGAAATTTGTTACCATCACAAAAGTTCAACAAGCAGTAGGCATGCTTCAGATCCGCATCCTTCACCTTATGGGGCTTTGGATGCCACTAACTGAACTAAAAGGACTTGCGGAAAGTATGTAGGTTCTCCACTGGCTTACCACATATAAGTGTCTCACATAAAATTTTGAATAGAGAAGTTCCTTTCGAGAGATGACAATTGCGCTTTCCTTCTAAATCAATTAAAATACAATCACGTTCATATACCTCACATCCTCTTTTTTTTTTTTTTTCCTCAATTGAGTAGATATATATGGCAAAGGTTTAATTAGTAACTATTAACTAATGCCACAATAAAGAAAACCAGAAATTCTCATCTCCAATGGAATTATTGCTACAGCAGATAGAGGAAACAATTTAGTCTTACGAACAGTGCTGCAGTCCATCAATTCTTTCCCTTTTGTAGTGGACATTAAATTTATGAAGATGGACATACTATACCGCTATGAAGCCAAAGACTTGGGAAATGGATACACTAACCCAATCTGAAGCTATCATGCAAGGGTTCGATGCATAAATTAAAACAATTGTCAACACCAATCCAGTTGTATCAATCTCTCCTAGGTTTGCTGCCCTTGTGATAATTTCAAGTTCTACAAATATCGCTTCAATAAGATTATTCGTTTCATTGCTACTCATGGTCAACCAAATAAAATAATTAATAAAATACATACATGTTACATTTCATGTAAAACAAACCCAAAAAATACTAAATAGAGACCAAGACAAACCATATACTAACAGAAAACCAACTCTACAAATAGGCCTAACTCTAACCTAACACACTGGAGACTGTCAATTGACGTCGTCTGCTTTCCTGTTATGTAAAATGGAAAACTGAAAGATGAGAAAAAGAAGTTTCCCCCTGTATTCTGGTTCATGTTCCCTAATCTACCATCTTGGGTAAACCTGCCTCAAATATCTACTATCCTATACCCAATGAATTTTATTATAAAGGGAGAACAAGTTCACATCAGGTTGGTGACTCTTGAATAATAAGCTAAACAAAGTATGGAGCATCAGCAACATAGTAGACTATTGCGTCATTTTCCTTTTGTTAACATAGTAAATTCATAATCTCTAATTAGTGAATTGCTACTGATAGTCTAGCTTCATAATAGATAATTAAAATAAATTGCAGTAAAGAGGACACATCCAATGACAATGACATAACTACCTCACCCATCTTCATTCAATCGAAGCAAATAAAAGGAATTCAAGATACACATGGTGAAGCAAATTGAAAATGGCTTGAAAGGTAATAAAATTACTTGTCGATTCCAAAACAATACTTAACATTCATGAAAAGAGGTACATACCACAATAAGGAGATGAAGGTACCTCATTGTTGTGTGTCAACTTGAAGGGGGAAAGATTGCAATCTGCAAAATCAGGAGCCAAGTTTTACACACCTTTTAAATCTTAAAAGATCCTAAATGGTGAGTAGACAATCAAAATGAAGAAAATTCCAACATTCTTGATATTTCAAGTACCATAACGGTAACATGCACAGATAAAATAGAAAGAGAAAACACAAAATTAGAGTTAGAAGGTAGAATAGAAATTAGAGAGCAAAAACAGAGGAAAACTTTAAACAAAACATGGATCATGCCTTTTATTGCAGCTGCCCTCTCTTAAATTCATCTCAAAGTTCATACACACTGTGATCATTTAGTACACCTGTCAAAACGGAAAAACAAAGAACATCAATTCATCTAGACATATTATCAAACAACGCGGGTGCACCAGTGTGACATTAGTATCTATTTCTAAATATGCATGAGTAAATCAGGGCATCTAGAAAATTCAATAGACGACAACCCAAAAGAAAAAAAATGGATAACTACCCAAACTTGATTCAGATGACCAGCGTTTCCTGAAGTTTGAGCAAGAGATATTGTCTCCATCTTCTTGAATAGGTTGTTAAGGAATTGTCTTCGTTTATAATCTATTTCAAAAAAAGCATAAAGAGACCGGGGAAAGAGAAAATTGCTACATCCATAATCTCCCTATCATTATATTCTCTGAAAACTATCATCAATTGCAAAAGAAAGAAGAAAGAAAAATCACAAGAGACCTGAAACTGGAGGAGTGCAGGAGAAAGAGAACTTCAGAGATCCTAGTCTGAAGCTTCGAGACTCAATGTTTGCTGATGAGAGTATCGAGCGTTGGTGATATAATAGTGCAAATACACGTGTCGACAGGGCAAGAACGAAAGAATGAAATACCCAATAGAATAAGCCCAAGTTTAGAGTACATTTCAAACAGCTTATGGTACAACCTGTTTCTGCTGTGTTCGTCCACACCAAGTCTCGTTTCTATATATTAGTAAAATAATTGGCCTCATTAACCAAGCAGATATAAACAGAACTAACTTGCTACCTAAAATAACTATGACCTGAAGCCTAATGCATAGATCTAGGACTCTATGTTTTATGCCATGAAGAACTTTTCTATGCCTTCGGCTGCGAATCTGCAATGGAATGGAGCTTCCTTTCCACTCCTCTAGCTTTTATCTCCAATAGTGTTCTACTACAAATTCATTTTTGAAGTTTCTTCTCACTTCCTCTAAGCATTTGAATTTGACAACAATGAACCATCTAAATAAAGGGGCAACAGTTCCTATTGCCACCCCAATAATCTGAATAACAAAAATCCACATTGTTGGCCACTTATAATCTGAATCACTGTCACTATATCCTTTATAAACTATGTGCATTCGGGTTCCTGCTTCGCCTAAAGTGAGGGCATTTAGTAGACAGATTGCACCTGTAGTTGTGCTGGTTACTGAACGCACGATCATGAATTGCAAGGGAAAAAACCTAATTTCTTAAACTGGTGTTGCCCTTTCTTTTTCTTCATAAAATTTAAAAATTGGAAGAAACCTAAGATTGCTATGAACACCAAATTCCTGAAAATCAACATAATAGCCATACAAAATTCCACAATAAATTACCAAACCACCAGAAAACCTATCATATACTCATCAAAAGTAGTGGAATAACATACCCAACAAAAAAAGAGGATTTTTTTAATCATCGCAATCGGTAGAAACACCAGAGAAATTCAAAGAGTGTTCCAAGAAACTTACCAGAAAAGCACTTATAGAGTGAGATGGAAGCAATAAGACTTGAGTGCTTGTTAATTTTGTTTGAGCAGAGACTGAATATATGGGCAGTGGAAATCAACTTACTGTACCTCCGAAATACAGCAACACCGGGGGGGAACTCGAATCAAAGCACGATAATCTGAATTGAGGAGCAGTATGAGGGTAGAAGCAGAGAAGGAGAAGCAAGAGAAAATTTGATGGGTCCATTTTGTTTCTAGAATAAGGGAGAAGAATTAATATACAGAGTGAGTTGAGTTCCAAATTTGCCCAAAATAAACATTAAAAATACATTTTTGCAAATTAAAAATAATCTCAAACGTAGAGAAGAAAACATGTATGCAGAGGTGCATTCTTACTTGAGAAACCAAACAAATAGATATGGGATATGAGTGACAACTAAAAAGTTTACCATAGAAATACATCTCTCTCATGTTAAATCAAACACATTTAAGATATTTTTAAGCAAAAAATGCCATGAAGTGCAAACTCGGTTCTACCCACTCCAAAAGAACAAAAAATTCATACTAAAGCATAATTTTGCACAACCAAAATTTGAGCACAACAAAAATCTGAAGAAGAAAAAAAAAAAAAAGACGCACCAGAGTATTTCTTGCCGAACTTACATTCAAAATCATAGAGAATTCCATACAAACTTGTAGAAAAATTAGCAATAAATTATGCAAAAGAATAAATAAACCAACATTGAACCAAATATGGATGAACTTTTAAAAATAATGCAAGAGAAAGACAAAACAGGGAAAACTTACCAGGCTGTAAAAGGAAAAGAAGACAGAATTGGAGTAAGAGATGGATGATTCTAGAGTGTATAGTGTATCTGAAAGGGTGAAGTACACGTGATTTGGTAAATCAAAGGTGTAGTACACGTGTCACTTTTTGCTAATAAAATAGGCCCAATATAAAGTACAATTCACAGTGCTTTTTGTACATGTCAAAATTGCTGTGTTCGTCCCATGCGTTCGTCCAACCCCACTCACATTTCTATACAGTAGAGATATTTAGTTTACATTGCACAGCCAATAAATTTTGCATTCTGTGTACCCTTATATATTAGTTTATTGTATTTGTCCACTCATATAAGAAGTGTATCTATTGTTGAAAATCTTACGGAAAATACTCGATCACGAATATTGTAGGGAATTCTCGAACAATCTCGTAGCTTGAGATGTGTCAATTAAGACACTGTCCTTAAGGATATTTCACCCGATATGAGTATATCCCCCAGTATTCAGCAAGCTCTTTTTGTACAAAACTAAGAGCCAGAATCTAATAAAAATTTTATAAGAAACAAAACCCAGTACACTAATAGAATATGGGCAATTTGCAAGATTGCCCTTCGCTGGGGTGGTCTTTAATTTTTACCCCTCAAAATGGTGGTCTTTTAAATTTTGCCCTTGACGGTAATTTACATATTAAGACGAGCAGAAATTCTGCGGCGGCACCCTCGCCTTTGCTGCACTTGTTTTTTTTCATAGGCGAAATTTACCCCCCCCCCCCCCGGCCATCTGCAGATTTGCAAAACTCTGCCTTGCGATTTTTTTTTTTTACACCTGAGATGGGGTTCGAACTCACAACCTCGGGGCGTTAGGCCAGGGGTAAATCTTGAAGACCACCAATTTGAAGGACAAAAATTAAAGACCACCCCAAATGAAGGGTAATCCGTGCAAAAAAAAAAAAAGATAGAATATGGGGAAAGAACTTAAGTTCATCTTCTTTCATCCAAAAGAAAATAAGTTGAGATTATATAGTAGTAGGAAGACCCATAGGTAACGTTCTGATAATTGGCATTGAAGAATTGTAGAAGACAAATTCAAATCTTTAATGGCTGAAATTCATGATTGCTACACGTTAGGAATTGTCAAAAAATAATGGCTAATTAAGGGTAGGCATTCAATCACAATAAATGTATTAAAGACCATTAACCAGGTTTCAGTAGAATGACTTTTTGAAATATCTAAATTAATTTTTCTCAACAATCCCCCACTACTTCAAAAGGAATTAAGAAATAGAATGAAATAAGAAATTTTGCTGGATTTTCCATATATAAGTACAATGCGGCGAATTTGGTGTCTCGTAGACTATGAACCAGACCTAGATAAAATAAGATCCTCAATTACCTCGAGCCATGGCCTAGGCGAAATACGGCACCTAGTGCCTTACTGCATGTGATCGAGCGAACCACATGGCTTGCTGAATCATCATGAGGCATGACATGAGCGGAAATATAACGTGAGAATATGATGGGCTTTTAAGAACACACATGAAGTCATAAAAATTAATAAAATACTCATTATAACATCAATGCGGAAATAACATGAGTTGAGCCAAAGATGGCTAAACACCTTGCATGTCTAACATAACTAAACTGACTAGTCTATGAAACCTCTAATCATGAGTCTTGACTGGAAAACGTACTTGCTGGGACAAGGCCCCCAGCATACCTTTAAATGCATAACTAATAAAATAAAGATAACTGACTAAAACCCCGAATGAGATGGGGCTCACCAATAAGCTGATACGAGCGAATCCTACTGAGCAGATGTGGCGTCCTATAAATCCGTACCTGCATCGTGAAATGCAGGCCTCCCGGACAATAAAAGGAGACGTCAGCACATTGAATGTACTGGTAAGTAAAGCAACTGAATGAAATAACATGAGACATGGAAATACCATAATAGAAACTGAACTGAAACGTGATCATGAACATGGGTACATATACATATATAACATGTGTAAAGTATCGTGAGTAGGGAGAGTAGTAAATATAATCGACAATATGGTCTGGTACTTGCGTCCTACCAGCAGAACGCTCATACCTTGCCAGAGACATGAGATTTAATAATATTATGAAAAGATCCAGTCATTATGAGAGATCGTCCTAACCATGGGTGGAGCGATCCTCATCCTACGGTAGCTACGTAGTTTCAGGCTACTTGAAGCCTTTTCAGTAATTAATACAACTCCCAAAAACATGAACATGAAAAATAAGTGGCACTTGTTGCCCATGGCTTTTCATGAATCATAACTTGCATGTACATGGATATCATTCGTATTATTCTTGCATAAACTTATAAAACATATATAGCTTTTCTTGAAAATATCATAATAGTTCATAAACTTGCATGTAAGAACCCATGGAATGCAAGGTATAGGTTTTCATGGATTACGGACAGATTCTCAATAATCATAATGATGTATCAAGAACACGATGAAGAATTTATAACAATTTAATACATAATATAACATGGGGCATGGACCTAGGGTTATCATGAACATGGTTAAAAATCCTAGTTTTCGTAAAGCTTCATACTTTATGAAAAAAGAAGCGTGGGGAAGAACAATGATGTTCCTACACGTAGATAGCAACCCTACATACCTGTTAATGCTCCAAGCTTGAAATAAAAATCTGAATTTGGAAGAAGAATTCCAAGGTTTAAGTCTTGAATCCTTTAAATGGGTTTTCTTGAAAACCCTCTGTGAAGAACAATGATTTCATTATTACATTATGAGAACACATGTTAGGATTGATTTGGAAGGGCTTGGATTGACTTACCTTGATGTTTTGGATTGTTGGGAGAAGAATACCTTCATTCTAGGGTTTAGAGACTTGTGAAAATAAAAATTAAAACTGAAACCAGGTATTTATAGTTTCTGGTGCGAAGAGGGAAATACGGACCAAAATACGATCCGTATTCTGAATTACGGTCCGTAAACCTGGACCATAATTAAGCATGTTTAACAGGACAAAAACATTGTAGCACCTCCATCCCAAATACGGGTCGTATTTCAAAATACGGTCCATATTTAACAATATATAATCCCCAAGTCAAATTCCGTAAATGCACAGTGACTTAGATGCCAAATTACGATTTGGAATACGGGCCGTATATTGAAATACGGTTCGTATTCTGGGGTGTAAATCCCCATCTGACAACTAAAGAGAAATTTTCAATTCCCACATTCTTTATCTGGTTTTCTAAGTCTAGAATCATGAACATAGCCTATTTTAAAGGTACGGGGTGTTACAATAAAACTTATAGAACAAATGGTGAAGTTTAAAACTTCTATGAACTAAGAATTCTTTTGTAATCCCGCCGTCTTATTTTATCGTATTATACTCGCACAATCTTTGTCGTTATCGCGGTTTTGCGCTAAGAAGCCATGCTCGTGTCCTGATATTCGTGAGTGCTCTAGAAATCCGTCACAATTTCATAGAAGAGGCACCACTCCACACTCTTATAGGTCCACCCATCAAGTGTATTCTACAGAGCAATACACCACCTATAAAGGACATGGTAATGGATTAATAGTTTATAACTCAGCCTCACTTTCCCTCGCAGAACTACACTATATTCACACACCATAGGAAGAGACATAATTTGATAGTGCACTTTTGATCAACTAATGACTTGTTATCACCTATATGAACCTAATTCATGGGAGCTCTAATCACATAGGTTGGGGTTACCATCATTGTTAATCTTCTTAAATGACAAAAGTCTCATTCCCCTCGATGTTTCTTTTAGTCTTGTGAATCAGCCAAATTCATGTCAGACTTCACACAATTTTAAAAATTATCACATCTCACAACAGCTTCTCTTTTCACAATATGTCGACAGAAACAATGTTGATTTTGTTACAATTTGAATACTCGCTAAGTAGTTTCTTAACCACTCAGCCTCATAACCTACCAACTCCAAAGTCTCAATTCAGATATCATCATCGAATACTATGTAGTAATTATGCTTTGTTTTTCACCCCCACAAAAGGTGAACACATAATTTATAGTGAATTTTTTTTCCTCATCCGAATCATAGATCCAGTCATCATCATTGTATCTCTATAATACCACAGAAAATCCATTTAATATCCTGATTCATGGTACCTCTCAAATAATTATTTTTTAAAATTAGAATTGATCTCATTATCAACAGCTTCTTTCCAAACCTTTATTTTCAAAAATATTTTGAATAACAAGACCAAGTGAAATATTATCACCTTTAAAAATTCTTTCAACATAACTTTAGTAACACAGCCTAACCCCCACATTTTCAAAAACTCTAAAATAGGGGAATAAAGACACCGTAACCCCCACATTTTCAAAAAAATTTAAGATCGGGGAGCAATATTTTCATAACTCATAAGGAGTATTACTACTTTCTCATCCGATAAATAACAAATAATAATATAACTTAACCCAAAATATTATATTCAACTAATAACCACATTATGTCATCATCAACTAATATTCAGAAAGTACCATTTTTATAAAAAATGAAACGAATCAATATTACTAAGTGATCTCTAAAAAAAAAAAAATAGAAACGTACACTTGATATGACACACATAAGTGAGAGAAAAATATATATAAATAGGGGTGTTCAAATGAGACTGAAAAAACGATCAGAACCGGTAAACCGAGTTAAACCGGCTTGGTTTGACTTGATTGGTTTTACATTTTAAAAAATCGATAACATTTGGTTTGATTTGGTGTTAAACCAAAAAAATCCGAACCAAAACCGAACAAAACCGATACATACATACATATACACACACACACACACACATATTGTCACAACCCGACTAGGGGGCCATGACGGTTACCCGGAGCTGACTACCGAGCACCACTCATCCTGCTAGTCATCGTACTTATCCTGCATTCATCTATTACTCTCACACTTATAGTCATAGGTAAAACCATTTTCACTTTCAAGCATATCTACATTTATATACATAAGCCTTCCGGCTATCAAAACAATATATATATATACAATGAGGAAAATCATGAGACCATATTACTCACACATACGTATCTACAAGCCTCTACTAGTGTACTAGACGTAAGGACGGGACAGGATCCCGTCGTGCCCAAATATGTACACAAAACAATAAATCAAATAGCACCTCCGGAATAATGGAGTGCTCTCGTAAATCTGCTGGTCAGCTCTTATGAATCTGGGCCACTTCCCTGTCTACCTGTGGGCATGAACACAGTGTCCAAAGAGAAAGGACGTCAGTACGAACATTTTACTGAATATGTAAGGAATAACCAATAATAACATATCAATGAAACAAGGAGACATTAAGTGAGGAACAACCTGTAATTGACTGTCACTTAAGACTGAAATAATACATGCTAGCTTACTTCATAAACGTCATCATATCATGTATGCATATATATATATATATATATATAAGCTGCCCGACCATATAGGTACGGTGTGATCATCATTAGCTCGCGTCCAGGCCTCCCGCGTCCGGGGTAACCATCTCATGCCGCCCACTAGTGGTGTCTGCCCATGCCATCTGGACATGGTGTATACGCTGCCCGCCTTAGCGGTGTCTGCTCGACCATATAGGCGCGAAGTAATATCATCATCATAGAATTATCATGAATCATGCATAGAAACTCAAGACAAATTGTAAATCTATCGGGGTGACGTAAGGTCGTGAACCCCCAATCCCATTATGGAGTATTCATAAGCATTCTGCCTCACCTTGAAGGAACTAACATGATAATGTGAGTGTAACAATAATAAGCCATATCAAAGGGGTCATATGAGGATCATTAGCTTTATAGCAATATCATATCATGAACTTTAGGATCTTTAAACTTAGGCTAAACATTGTCATTATCATACTCATAACGTATCTCTTATTTCTATCTCATATGGGGCTCTTCATGAACATAGACTTATAATTTTCGAAATGTAAGAAAGTCATGGAGGATAGGGAAAGTTATGTCATAAGATTCATGCCTTAGAAAAGACGGGACTAGCCTTACATACCTTTTCGTTTAGCTACTCTATCGCTTGAACGTTCCCCTCCAATATTCATATTTCTAACTTCAAAACAGTTCATACCATTATTAGATAATCGATAACATAAACATGCTTGAACTAAGGCTAGAGAAAATTAGGCAAAGATCTCCTTTGTTTATACAACTTTCTCCATATCATGTATCAACTCCCAAACGTCAATAATAACATTCATCATATCATAATCAACAATATTCATTCACCCTACATTATTCAAGTCTCCCAATTTCCATTCCAAATCATCCATAACCATGGCCATGATATAACATTACATTCATCCTCATATAATGTTTCTCCCATGTTCTTAATATCATTTGTAACATAATTATAATCACAACATATCAAGAATCATGATTCATATTAAGCTACTACTCAACAATGTCACTATTCTCATGTTTGTAACCCAATTTCTATTTCCCTCCATAATCCAAGTCTTTTAACCCCTCAATACCCTAAATAACATGAATTGATCATAAAAGTTACCTTTGATTGAGTAGGAATGTGTTTTGGATAGCAATACTCCACTTGAAGAAAACCCTAGCTTCAACTTCCAAGGGATTTCTTGACTCTAGCAACCCCAAAGAGCTTCCTTGCACTCAATTCACTTGAATTTATGATATGAACCTTTGATTTCCCTTGTGTTCTTGAAAATGAAATGTATGGAATGTTCTAGAGACTTGGAGAGAAGTGGAGAAGTGAGGAGAATGAAAATAATGAGGTGGGAACACATTTAAATACTTGGAATACTCAACTTGTCGGACTTATACGGACCATTTATACGGTCCGTATAACATTGTACGGTCTGTATAAGTGTCCGTGGTTCACCATCATGGAAAACATCCTTCCTGTTGGATTTTACGGACCCTTACACGGACCGTATAAAGTTATACGGACCGTTTAAGTGGTCATATAACTCCACTTTTCCGAAATTGTTTCCGTCGTTTCGTTTGATCTCCAATCCTTATGGAACCTTTTTAACACTTGTTTAACACTTCATTAGCAATCTAAGGAGCGTTATAACTCTTCTTTAAGATGTCATTAAGTTAACATTAGCTCGGTACTTTACGAAACTTTTCCAAAACACAACATATACTTTGCCTTTTTCTTAAGGAACTTTCTCCTCTTACTTCCAACGTCTTTGAAATCTTAATTAGAATCGTTAAGTAACCTTTCTTACTTATAGAAACATCGTATTCGTCTCACCCTGCGTTAGTCTATCTATCATACGACTACATGAAATTTTTTGAGGTGTAATATTCTTCCCTCCTTTAAAAACATTCGTCCTAGAATGTTAAATTCTCGGAAATTCTACGAAAATTTCGCCAGAGTTTCCCCTGTAATATGGCTCTACCACCCTGTCACAACAACCCACAATAACAATGCCTCACAGGGCTACGATACAATGACAAAAAAATATGGCCACACATGACCAAAAGTATGAAAAGAAAGCATACATACCTTATAATGTTAATGTTTCATCTTGAATCTCTTCCGCGGGTGGAAATAAGTGTGGGTACTTGGTCTTCATATTTTCTTCCGCTTCCCAAGTCATTTCTTCTCTGTTATTGTTTCTCCATAGGACCTTGACTGAGGCTACCTCTTTATTCCTAAGTCTCCGTACTTGCTTATCTAGTATAGCAATGGGTACCTCTTCATAAGCCAACTTTTTCGTCACTTGAACATCATCAATCAGCACGATTCTAGTGGGATCCCCAACACATTTGCGGAGCATTGATACATGAAAAGCTGGATGGACTGCTTCAAGTTCTGAGGGTAAGTCCAATTCATATGCTACTTGGCCTATCTTGCGAACAATCTTATAATGTCCAATGTATCGAGGACTTAACTTCCCTTTCTTACCAAATCTCATCACGCCCTTCATCGGTGATACCTTTAAGAACACCCAGTCATCAACTTGGAATTCTAAGTCTCGTCGACGGTTGTCCGTATAAAATTTTTGGCGACTCCGGGCTGTCAACAGTAGATCTCGGATAATCTTGATCTTTTCCATCGCTTGCTGAATCAATTCTGGACCTATTAATTGTGTCTCTCTGACTTCAAACCACCCAATTGGCGATCTGCACTTTCTTCCATATAGAGCTTCATACGGGGCCATTTGAATACTAGAATGGTAGCTATTGTTGTATGCAAACTCAATAAAAGGTAAGTGGTCATCCCAACTACCACTAAAATCTAGTACACATGCCCATAACATATCTTCCTAGTTTTCTTACCAATAGGCTCCTTCGTCCAACATGGAAGAATTGGGATGGAACGCTGTGCTAAGCCTTACCTGAGTACCCAAACCTTCTTAGAAAGACTTCCAGAATTTAGCTGTAAATTGTGCTCCTCTGTCTGTGATAATAGATATCGAGACACCATGAAGTCTCACAATCTCCTTAAGGTACAACCTTGCATAATCTTCTGCCGAGTATGTGGTTCTGACTGGAAGAAAATAAGCTGCTTTCGTGAGTCTATCCACGATCACCCATATGGAGTCATATCTGCTTCGGGAACCAGGCTACCCTACAATAAAATCCATGTTGATCACTTCCCATTTCCAGGTAGGGATTTCCATGGATTGTAATAAGCCTCCTGGTTTTTGATGTTCGGTTTTCACTTGTTGGCAATTTGGACATTAGTGTCACGTCCTTAGTCTTCAACTAAGCGCACGTGCGGCACTTGACAACTCGCTCACGTTCTTGCACAACTTGCTCACGATCTTGCTATGCCAAGTCAGCCTAGTTTACTACACTCAAGATCGCTAAGGGAATAGTAATTGAGAAAGACAAGAGAAATTTGCTAGAAGGAAGCTTTTTATTATATAAGAGTTGGTTGATTTTTGCTTGATGGTTTTTACAAATGAATGACCCTCCTATTTATACTACTCACCTAGGGACTAATATGTAAATAATAATTATTATACAAGTCCCTACATATTTACTAATAAGCCCCTATTCTAGAAATCTCTACACAACTAGAGTATTTCAAGGACTTTCCATGCAAATTCATGAAATTCTAGTGGTCTTCCAAGGAAACCTCCCTATATCTCTAAATCTTCCCATAACATCTACTCTTCCTTTTATGTAATCATTCCACATGGCAAATATATGTGCCAAGTGGCACCTATGTGGCATGATGACATTGGGTCCTCACACTCTCCCCCACCCTCGATGGTGCGACGACCGCGGCGCACCGCTCGCGTGTAAACTCTCGAATCTTGTCTTTAAACCGCCACAAGTCTTCATACCGCCCCATAACCTCCTCCGTGAATTCCCCTTCCAATATATGAGGAACATGGCAAAGTTGATTTTTTCCGTTGTTTCCGCCTGGCCTAGTAGTCAATGATAGCTTCAATCTCCCTATCGTGTGAGGCGGTGATAGTAATCGATGCATGACTTGACCCTTTTCCGGTTCATTCTCCAACTCAGTCTTGTGATCCGATGACTCACACCTAAAAGGCAAGCCCTTAGGTAGCTCTTCGGAAATACCATCTTTGTTTTCTTCGAGCAAATTATCTATCCAAGGCGGCGGTGTCTTTGGGGTACCATTATCTTCCTCCAAACTTGTAATGGTTGCCATGAATGTTGGCTCCTCTTTCTATGAGCCCCTGACAAGCTATCGCATAGATTGAAAGTCGTTTGGCCCCGTTCATGCGACATAGTCACCGTAGGCACTATGCAAGCGCCTTCTCGCTCCATGACCAAGAGACGTTGAGGTAGGGATCGATCATCGCGTGGCAATGTCTAAAGAATTCTCTCCCCGAATGTCAAAGATATCCATAGTAGTGGCGGTAAAATTTGTATATGTACCTTTCCGGTCGCCCAATTTGACACTAACGCCATTAGCTATACCACGAGCATTTTACGGCTTAGCATTCACGATCCTTGACGAGGGCGTTAATCGGAGCGAGCTTCAACTCTAGTCTCTTCGCCGCGGCCTCGGTCACAAAAATTATGAGTCGCCCGTTGTCAACCAAAGGCACGATATTGTTATTGATGGTGAGATCCACGTATTATTTTTATTATATATTGTTTGACTATCTTGCTTCGCGACGACCACATAGTCTAATCGTCCCCAACCGTGCGATTCCCGTACTCCGTGTTTGCGTCTCCGTGATTCACGTACCATAGCGCTAATGCTTTCGGTCGTAATTATTTTTGAAGCCGTGTGGCCCTCCGCATAAGTAGCATCCCTTCTTCTCATTCTCGCGCCTTCTTTTCAGCATAGCCCTGACGACCACCTGACTTTTGCCGTCGAACTTATTTGCATTTTGAGTCTTGGAGTATTGTTGTTGCGACTCCTTGCTCTCGCCACGGTCTCCCCCATCTTTGGCATCGCTACCCCTTGACTCATTGCCTTGGCCATTGCCGTGCTTATCATGCCTGAAGTCCATCAAAGACTCGGCCTCCACTATGGCTTGGTCTATGTCTGTGACTTGACGGCGTTGCAACTCCATTAGCTAGCCCATATTTTTAACCATCTATAAAGTGAAACAACAAGTCATCGCTCGTGAGGTTGGGAATTTGAAGCATAAGGGTGGTGAACTCCTTGACGTAGTCGCGAATGCTCCCCGTATTTTACGCTTCAACTCTAAGTTTACGCCTTGCCTCGTACAAGACATTATTTGGGAAGAATCGTCGCTCGAACTCATTCTTGAACCGATCCCACGTGTTGATTGTGCATAGACCTACTTCTCAAAGATCGGCGACCTTTCTTCTCCACCATAGCATGGCGGTCTTCAGGGTACAACACGGGGTGTTGATCTTGGCCTCATCGTCCCTCACTTTGCCATGCATTTCTCGAAATAGTTCTCCAAGTGTCAAAGAAAGTTCTCCACCTCGTGCATCACGAACCCCTTTGAACACCGGTGGCTTGGGAGGAGCCTCGATCTTAGCTTCCCTCGTCACAACAACATTGTTAGCCGCCTGGTCACGCCAACATTGACTCGCTCTTCGAGTGCCACTATCTTTACCTTCATGGCATCGATAGTACTCAACGCCTCCACGAGTCCGCACTCTAAGGCAGTGATGGTTTGCTTTACCTCAATCTCAGCCTGCATACGCCCCTCCAAGTCATTTCGGATGCTTTCAATTTCTTCAAGAGTATGCCCCTCAAGAATGCTAAGAGTGCCCTCCACCTTGCCCAAACGTTGGCCAAATATGTCGATGGCGTCCATCCCCACATACCTTCATAACCCACTCTCACCGAGCGAAGTCTCACGGTCCTCGACAGACCTCCACGTCATCCTCGCTCGCCTCGGTGGTAGATGGTTCTTGGGATGTAAGCCCTTCATTTGGCACAACCTCTTGGCGGCACCTCCCGGCTCTTGTTGGCCATTCCTCTCCTGGCCTCAAACCAGCGCATCCCGGATGATGTTGGCTTGGGTTTTACATAATGTTGATTTCTCCGTCGTTCGCCATTCCCTTAGTCGTAACCTTCGCTCTGATACCACGTTGTCACGTCCTTAGTCTTCAACTAAGCGCACGTGCGGCACTTGACAACTCGCTCACGTTCTTGCACAACTTGCTCACGATCTTGCTATGCCAAGTCGGCCCTAGTTTACTACACTCAAGATCGCTAAGGGAATAGTAATTGAGAAAGACAAGAGAGAAATTTGCTAGAAGGAAGCTTTTTATTATATAAGAGTTAATTGATTTTTGCTTGATGGTTTTTACAAATGAATGACCCTCCTATTTATACTACTCATCTAGGGACTAATATGTAAATAATAATTATTATACAAGTCCCTACATATTTACTAATAAGCCCCTATTCTAGAAATCTCTACACAACTAGAGTATTTCAAGGACTTTCCATGCAAATCCATGAAATTCTAGGGTCTTCCAAGGGAAACCTCCCTATATCTCTAGAATCTTCCCATAACATCTACTCTTCCTTTTATGTAATCATTCCACATGGCAAATATATGTGCCAAGTGGCACCTATGTGGCATGATGACATGGTGGGTCCTCACATTAGGCTACAAATTCTGCAATTTATTTCTTCATTCCATCCCACCAATACATCAACTTAAGATCGTGATACATTTTTGTCGTGCCTGGGTGAATAGAATACCGAGAATAATGAGCTTCTTCCATAATCCGACGACGTAGTTCGGCAACATTCGGAACACATAGCCTGTCTCGGTACATAAGAACTCCATCAATAGAAATTTCAAATGGAGACTTCTCCTTCTCATGAAATGTATCTCTATAGTGGCTCAACTGAGGATCTTCATATTGACGCTCTTTCACCTCCATGTCTAAGGAGGAAACAGCTGGATTGTGAATACCAATTCCTGCATTGCCTGAATCAATTAGACGAACTCTGAGGCTGGCTAGTTGGTAGAGCTCACGAATTAATTCTTTCTTCTCCGGAGGGACCTCACATAGGCTACCCATTGATTTGCGGCTAAGTGCATCAGTTACTACGTTCGCCTTTCCAGTGTGGTATAAAATACTTACATCATAATCCTTCAGTAGTTCTAACTACCGCCTGTGCCATAGATTTAACTCCTTCTGCTTGAAAATATATTGGAGACTCATGTGATCTGTATAGATATCAACATGTACATCGTACAAGTAGTGTCTCCACATCTTTAGTGCATGGATAACTGCAGCCAACTCAAGGTCATGGGTCGGATAATTCTTCTTATGTTTCCACAACTGCCTTAAAGCATAGGCAATGACTTTTCTGTGCTGCATCAACACACAACCTAACCCAACACCAGAGGCATCACAATATACGACATAACCATCTGGCCCTTCTGGAAGTGACAGGACTGGGGCTGAAGCTAATCTATCCTTCAATTCCTGAAAACTGCATTCACAAGCATCAGTCCATTGAAATTTGGCTGACTTCTGAGTTAGCTTAGTTAAGGGTGCTGAGATAGAGGAAAAACCTTCCATGCCAATCCCAGAGAACTACGGACTTCTGTAGGTGTTGTAAGCCTTGGCCAAGTCTTCACAGCCTCAATTTTCTGAGTATCAACTCGAATGCCATCGGCTGAAATAATATGGCCTAGGAAAGTCACAGCGTTTAGCCAAAACTCGCATTTTGAAAATTTTGCATATAATTCTCGAGTCCGAAGAATTCCAAGGACAATACGCAAATGGTCTGCATGCTCGGATTCTATCCGAGAGTATACTAGAATATCATTAATGAACACGATCACGAACAAATCTAAGAGAAGCCTGAATACATTATTCATCAAATTCATAAACACTGCCGGAGCATTAGCCAACCCAAATGACATTACCCGAAATTCATAATGGCCATATCTCGTTCTGAAAGCTGTTTTGGGAATATCTTCTTTTCTAACTCTCACTTGATGATAACCTGACCTCAGATCTATTTTGGAAAATCACTTGGCACCCTGTAATTGGTCAAACAAATCATCGATCCTCGGGAGAAGATATTTGTTCTTTATCGTCACCTTATTCAGCTGCCTATAATCAATACACATTCGTAAAGAACCAACTTTCTTCTGCACAAATAGGACTGGTGCTCCCCACGGTGATGAACTAGGCCTAATAAATCCCTTCTCGAGTAAATCCTTCAGTTATACCTTTAGCTCTTTCAATTCTGCAGGAGCCATTCGGTAAGGAGGAATAGAAATAGGCTTAGTGTCCGGTAATACATCAATAGCAAAATCAATCTCCCTTTCCGGAGGAAGGCCTGGAAGTTCATCTGGAAATACATCCGGAAATTCACTCGCTACCGGGTCGGATTGAAAAGTCGGTGACTTTGCTTCGGTGTCATGAACTCGAACTAGGTGATAAATATAGCCCTTTGCTATCATCTTTCTTACCTTAAGGTAGGAAATAAAACTACCTCTGGGAGACGCTGTATTACCTTTTCATTCAAGCACGGGCTCTCCCGGGAATTGAAATCGAACTACTTTCATTGGGTAATCGATATTGGCATAACATGAGGCCAGCCAATCCATACCCATAATCACGTCAAAATCTAACATTTCCAGCTCAACTAAATCAACTTTAGTCTGATGACTACACACCACAATTGTACAGTTCTTGTATACTTGTCTAGCTATTATGGGTTCACCCACTAGATTAGATACCTCAAAAGGTCTAATTGGTTCGGGTTTCACCCTAATACGATCAGCAATATATGGAGTAATATAAGATAACGTAGAACCCGTATCTATCAATGCATAGACCACATGATAGAATATAGATAATATACCTATAACCACATCCGGAGAGGAGTCAAGATCCTGTCATCCGGCTAGAGCATAAATACGGGGCTGGGTACCACCTGAGCTGGACGCTCCCCCTCTGCCTCTACCTCGACCTGCTGGAATATGGGGAGTCTGCCCTATCGGGCGTACGGAAGAAGAACCAGCCGCTGAGCCTGTGGGCTGAACCCTAACTCTATCACTCATCGATGGACAATCTCGCATCATATGCCCAACCTGGCCACAGGCATAGCAAACATCAGAACTTCGGCGACACTGTCCGGAATGTAATCTACCGCACTAGCCACATCGCGGTACTAGTGGTCTCTGCTGGCTAGGATCACCCCCAAACTTAGAATCTGAGACCCTCAAACTCTGACCCTGTCTTGACTGAACGGGGCGGTCAAATCTCCTGCCTGCAAACCGAGGAGGTGTACTAGTCGCCGATTGGCCTGAATATCTAGAATGTGACTGTCTCGATCCCCCTCTATAATTACTACCGGCACCAACAGATCTGGCCTTTTTACTCTGCCCTCTATCAATATCACGCTCACCCCTTTGCAGATGCTGCTGCTCTTTTAAGTTCTGGGCATGGGCCTGAATACGGGAAATATCCATCCCCTCTTGCAACGAAGCTGTCAAGCAATCTTTGAACAAATGTTGCCCTAGGCCACTCACAAACCTGTGTACTCTGTCTCCCATGTCAGCCACCATAGTCGGAGCATATCTAGCCAATGAGTTAAAGTGAAGGCTATACTCCCAGGCACTCATATTCCCTTGCTTCAAATTTAAGAATCTGTCCGCTCTAGCTTGATGGACCTCGGGTGGCAAATAGTGGCGGATGAAGGCATCTACAAATTCTTGCCAAACTGGAGGAGGCGCATTTTCCTTTCTGGAGAATATCCAATTATTATACCAGAGAACCGCCACATCCCGGATTCTATAAGATGCTAACTCCACGGATTCAGTTTCGGAGGCATGGATAATTTTCAATGTTCTCAACATCTCATCAATAAAACCTTGCGGGTCTTCATCCGGCTTTGACCCGAAAAATTCTAGAGGGTTCAAACTCATAAAATCCCGGGCTCGAGTACTAGTCGCCCGTCACCCGAACCGTACCGCCGCCGTGCTCGAGCGGCAACTAACTGTGTCAATACATGAATAGCCTCGGTCATTTGTTGACCCGAAGTAGCCGGTGGAGGAACTGGAGGCATAGGAGCTGGAGCTGAAGCCCCTTCTTGCTCTTCTAAATTAGACGGCGTGTGAGAGGTGTTAAATGGAGCCTCATTATGTGATTCACCTTCTTCTACGTTAGTTGGCAGCTCCCTTTCTACCGGCCTTTCTGTCGTAGCCTTGCCCTTCGGGGCGGCTGTGGCTTTTCTCTTTGGTGGCATCACTGAAATCATAACGCACAATTAGGGAGAAGAAAATCTTATAACATGGCTCTATGGAACGATCTAGTAAGAAGAGGAATGGTCATTTTTCCTAAATGCCCTGCAGCCTCTTGTTTATAACTGTGATGCGCTTTACACCCATAAACGAGACTCTGCTGGACACGGCTCGTAGACACACCCTAGGACGGAATTGCTCTGATACCAATATTGTCACAACCCGACTAGGGGGCCATGACGAGTACTTGGAGCTGACTACCGAGCACCACTCATCCTGCTAGTCATCGTACTTATCCTGCATTCATCTATTACTCTCACACTTCTAGTCATAGGGAAAACCATTTTCACTTTCAACCATATCTACATTTATATAAATAAGCCTTTTTTTAGCTATCAAAATAATATATATATATATATATATATATATATATATATATATATATATATATATATATATATATATATATATATACAATGAGAAAAATCATGAGACCATATTACCCACACATACGTATCTACGAGCCTCTACTAGAGTACTAGACGTAAGGACGGGACAAGATCCCGTCGTGCCCAAATATGTACGCAAAACAATAAATCAAATAGCACCTCCTGAATAATGGAGTGCTCTCATCTGAGATCGGTCGGCTCCTATGAATGATGGCCCCGTCATCCCCGTTACGCGGGCATATACGTTGTCCAAAGAGAACGGATGTCGCACGAACATTGTACTGAGTATGTAAGGCATAAACAATAATAACATATCAATGAAATAAGGAGACATCATGTCACACCCCAACTTTCGATAGGGCATGATGGGCACCCGACCCTTACTTAGGGCCGAGCGAACCCGCTGACTCTCGTGATACTCATAATCATACTGGGCCCTTAAATCATGACATGAGTGCATAATGTAAGCTTTAAAAAAAACATGCCTTTCGTCTTTCCCAAATCAAGGAAAATCAGATACATATGAAACTTGTAACACAATGCATAATGACACATCGCGCTTACGTAACCGCTTACAAGACCGACACGTACTATACGTGACTCGTCTTGTTCAAAGTCTCTAACATAGATCAAGATGCCATAACATAGATACTCCGACTCGGCGAGAAGACTCCAAGGAAATGGAGCTCGCCAATCCGACCGGAACATCTTCTACTAATATCCTCGACTTATCCGTATACACCGCAAGTGGCATGAAACGCGACCCCACCGAAGAAAAGGGGGTCGGTCACGGAATATGTACCGAGTATGTAAAGCATGAAATACAAGAAATGATCATACCGAAATAAGGGAGTATAGAAAATCATAAGACTTGCCTCTCGAAACATAAATAAATAATCATCGTGTACATATGCATGTATACACGTGTCCCGCCCTCTAGTGAGGGACTCGATAAAATCATCATATACATGTACATATAACGTGCCCCGGCCCTCTAGTGAGGGACGCGGTGAATGAAGTCATCATATGCCATCCTGGCCGCCATCCCCGTATCATCATATCATCATGTCATCATATCATCATATACATATACATATAACGTGCCCCGGCCCTCTAAGCCGAGGGACGCGGTGAATAATGCGAGGAATGTGCACGAATACATGCCCTGAGCCCGGACGCGGAAAGAAGTAATAACGATTCGCACGAGCGGTAGTGAGAAATCATATGCACATAAAATCATCTTTTAAGACTCGATAGATAAGTAATAAATCAACGCTATATCAAACGATAGTCATGTCAAATCCGTTCTAAATGCCATTATATATATATATAAAGAGAATCTATATATATAGACATGTATCAAACCAATCCGAGCCCGCACATGAAAGTTACGGACATTATTCGTTATAGAATCTTCTACGAACGTATCGAAGCGATCCGAGCCCATCTATGAAAGTTAGGGACCTTATTCAACATAGAATCCTTTAGGAACAAAAACTCTTTATGCAACATTTACTATCCAATCATACAAAAGACACAAGGACCATAGCTCGACTATATTAGGAATGCTAACATCAAGAAGTGAATAAGAATCGTAGACATGCTCGGATCGTAAGAATAGAGTTACCCTAAGGCTCGTATCATATCATATCTTACTTACCTCTAAGACATGCCAAAAGAAAGAAAGGGTAAGCTTTACATACTTTTATTCCACCTCTTATTAGCTACGCTTATTCGTCCCGACCATAATCCTACACTTAAAAGGATTCACACTAACGTTACACTCTTTCATACACTTGTTCCAAATTCCAAATCAAACTACTCTATATTTTGCCGAAAATCGGGCAAAGATCTCCCCGTTTATATGCCTAGCCCAAAATTATGATTCAGCAACCAATAAAAAACAACAATAATACCAACATCAACAACACTATTATTCATACCAACATATTCCATAAACATCCCACACGACGTTTTTCAACATACAACAACAATATGCACTTTCTTCCATCCCAATCAAGGAGTATAATCTCATCAACACGCCAACAATGTTAGACACCATTTTTGTATGCATAAATAATTCCATCCACATGGCCACAACACGTTCAAAACGACCAAAACACAACAACTACAATACAACACTCTATGACCTTTTCTCCATAACTAGTTTCATTTTTTTAGGCTTGCTAGACCTTCAAATAAACTCAACATAAAAGATGGGATAAATAACATACCTTATACTTGAAAAAAACTCAGCCACATCAACCTTTTCCAACACCAAGCTTAAGTATAGCAAGAACAATCACCTTTCACGGACTAGTTTGGCGTAATCTTGTCAAATTCTTGATTTATCGGACTATAATATTTGGGAGATGTTTTGAGAGGCTTCTAGGACTTTTTGGAATGTTAATATGCTGAAAAAAATTGGCTTATGGGGTATTTATAGCCCCCTTAGGTCGGTTCCACCGACTTATTCATGTGGGGCCCGCAGAACCATTTTGGCAGCTTGGGGTCTTGCTCTTAAAATAGCCATAACTCTTGATTCCGACATCTTGTGAGGGCCCACGACCTATGGTTGGAAAGATCTTTCAATTATCTACAACTTTTATTCTTGGTGTTTTTCCAAATTCCAAACTTATAATGCCGTTTTTTCCCCTCCAAGTCAGATCACCCAAAAACGTTTTCTTAAATCGACCTTTTGGAGGGCTTATGCCCATATTTGGCTTATGGGTCCTTCTTAGGACTTGCTCAACTTTCCATGTACTACTTATATCACTTTATATATCCTTTACAAAATCCCGACATGTGGGCCCCACCTTAACTCATGGTTTCGAGGGCTATCATCGAGTGATCATGTTAAGCGATTTACCCCATACGCTCCCAAATGTCATATATATGTTCTTATGCTCGAGATAACATAATCTTCATCCATAATCCTTGTGTAACTCTGCTCTCCCCTGAGCTCATAATAAGCCGTCCACAGTCTTGATAACGCGAAATTTTTCAAGGTGTAACACATCAAGTGAGGAACAACCTATAATTGACTGTCACTTAAGACTGAAATAATGCATGCTAACTTACTTCATAAACGTCATCATATCATGTATGCATATATATATATATAAGCTGCCCGACCATATAGGTATGGTGTGATCATTATTATCTCGCGTCCAGGCCTCTCGCGTCTGGGGTAACCATCTCATGCCGCCCACTAGTGGTGTCTGCCCATGCCATCTGGACATGGTGTATGCGCTGCCCGCCTTAGCGGTGTCTGCCCGACCATATAGGCGCGAAGTAATATCATCATCATATAATTATCATGAATCATGCATAGAAACTCAAGACAAAATGTAAATCTATCGGGGTGACGTAAGGTCATGAACCCCCAATTCCATTATGGAGTATTCATAAGCATTCTGCCTCACCTTGAAGGAACTAACATAATAAGGTGAGTGTAACAACAATAAGCCATATCAAAGGGGTCATATGAGGATCATTAGCTTTATAGCAATATCATATTATGAACTTTAGGATCTTTAAACTTAGGCTAAACATTGTCATTATCATACTCATAACGTATCTCTTATTTCTATCTCATATGGGGCTCTTCATGAACATAGACTCCTAATTTCCGAAATGTAAGAAAGTCATGGAGGATAGGGAAAGTTATGTCATAAGATTCATGCCTTAGAAAAGAAGGGACTAGCCTTACATACCTTTTCACTTAGCTACTTTATCGCTTGAACGTTCCCCTCCAATATTCACGTTTCTACCTTCAAGAGAGTTCGTACTATTATTAGATAATCGATAACATAAACACACTTGAACTAAGGCTAGAGAAAATTGGGCAGCATCTCCTTTGTGTATACAACTTTCTCTATATCATGTATCAACTCCTAAACGTCAATAATAACATTCATCATATCATAATCAACAATCTTCATTCACCCTACATTATTCAAGTCTCCCAATTTCCATTCCAAATCATCCATAACCATGGCCATAATACAACATTACATTCATCCTCATATAATGTTTCTCCCATGTTTTTAATATCATTTGTAACATAATTATAATCACAACATATCAAGAATCATGATTCATATTAAGCTACTACTCAACAATGTCACTATTCTCATGTTTGTAACCCAGTTTCTATTTCCCTCCATAATCCAAGTCTTTCAACCCCTCAATACCCTAAATAACATGAATTGATCATAAAACTTACCTTTGATTGAGTAGGAATGGGTTTTGGATAGAAATACTCCACTTGAAGAAAACCCTAGCTTCAACTTCCAAGGGATTTCTTGACTCTAGCAACCCCAAAGAGCTTCCTTGCACTTGATTCACTTGAATTTATGATATGAACATTTGATTTCCCTTGTATTCTTGAAAATGAAATGTATGGAATGTTCTAGAGACTTGGAGAGAAGTGGAGAAGTGAGGAGAATGAAAATAATGAGGTGGGAACACATTTAAATACTTGGAAATACTCAGCCAGTCGGGACTTATACGGACCACTTATACGGTCCGTATAACATTGTACGGTCCGTATAAGTGTCCGTGGTTCACCATCATGGAAAACATCCTTCCTATTGGGTTATACGGACCGTATAAACTTATACGGACCGTATAAGTGGTCATATAACTCCACTTTTCCGAAATTGTTTCCGTCGTTTCGTTTGATCTCCAATCCTTACTAACCTTCTTAACACTTGTTTAACATGTCATTAGCAATCTAAGGAGCGTTATAACTCTTCTTTAAGACGTCATTAAGTCAACATTAGCTCTGTACTTTACGGAACTTTTCCAAAACACAACATATAGTTTGCCTTTCTTAAGGAACTTTCTCCTCTTACTTCCAACGTCTTTGAAATCTTAATTAGAATAGTTAAGTAACCTTTCTTACTTATAGAAACATCGTATTCGTCTCACCCTGCGTTAGTCTATCTATCATACGACGACATGAAATTGTCCGCCTTATAATAAGACTTTGATAATTTATTTGGGCATGTCCGCCTTTATAATAGGACTTGGTTAATTTATTTTGGCATGTCCGCCTTAAAATTGGACATATTAAGTTTTCCAAAACAACATTGATATTGCACTTGCATTCGCACTACTTTTACCTTGAATGATTTTCGTACTAATCGCACACTAATGCTACTTTTATTTCAAATATTTTATACTACTCTCACGCTAGCACTAGTTTTATCTCAAATATTTTGTACTAATCTCGCATTTGCACAGCTTTTACCTCACAAAATTTGTACGAATCGCGCACTTGCACTATTTTTATCACGAAGTAATATCGCGCTAATTTTACACTTGCGTTAATTTTATCTAGGAATAATTTCACGCTTCTTGTGAAAAGAAATAAAGTACGTA